>NC_056741.1:527601893-527726893 GCF_019279795.1 Protopterus annectens
TCTAGATCAAGAGAGGTCATTGTGCCCCTGTACTCTTCTCTTATCAGACCCATGATTGAGTACAATGCCCCATTTGGGATGTATCTTACCCGACACCTGCAGCAGTTGGAAAGACCCCAAATGTTCCTCAGCAAGAGGATAAAAGGTCTCAAACATATGTCATATGCTGCCCGGCTGAAGAAACTCCAGCTCTATTCAGTCGCATACCGCCTACTCAGAGGTGATCTATGCCTGACGTACAAGGCCATGTCCAATCCGGAATTAATGGACATGCTCCACCTCAGAAAATCCAAATCCATCAGAGCCACGAGAGCAAGAGATTTGAACCTCAACACAGAAATAAATAGGACGTGCTGGAGGGACAGATTCATAACCCAGAGGCTCCCTACACTGTGGAACAGAATCCCAGTCCATGTTAGGCAGAGCCCCTCACTAACTCTCTTCAAGAGAAATCTTGACGAGTGGATGGGAGATCATAGGTTTACCCCGGGGGTCATCTCTGTGTCACTACTAGACAGAGGCACAGTAAACTAAACCCTAAATGGGCATAGTATTCTCATCCCAAGGGGTGGCGAAAGCCACACACACCCTGGCTAGGCTTATAAATGCCCTAGGGCAGATAGCCTAGTACGAACCTATGAACCTATGAACCTTATCAATCACAAAATGTAATTACAGTGATATGGATACATGAAAGGCATGCTGTAATGTATGTACAGCAGGCAGAAACAAAGCTGTTTTATGTCCTGCCACTATTTATAGGCTGGCCTGTCTGCTATTAGTCCCTAGCATGAGACATGATTATAACAGAGCAGGGGTTGGAGGGTGGCCTAATGGTTAAGGTGTTTGCCTGACAAACATAAGGTTCAAGGTTTGAATCTCACAAGGGATAATTGGCTAGGCTTAAAATGGCTCGCAAGGGCAGTTAGCTTAGTACTAATCTATGAACCTATGAACCTATGAACTTTGGGGGGTGCTTAACCATTGATATGTACCCTTTTATTTTAGTTACGATTGTGTATCTTGCCAAGAAGTGTTAATGAACAAAAGGTCATGAAATATGGCAGATGTCTTACAGAATGGTGTGGAATATCACCTGAAGAGTACTCTCTCTATACAGACCTACATTATATTAATAATATATTCTGTGTAAAATTATTAATTAATTATAATAACATATTGTGGGTTAATATATATTCTGGGATAAAAGAACACTTCTGTAATCACACCTTGGTATGTGAAAGTATATTTATACACATGTTGCAGTTAATACACAAAGTTTTAATGAATCTAGTCCATTTAAGGGAAACCTTTATATAATTAGCATACAGGTTCATAGGTAAATTTTAGGCTATCAGACTGTAGATTATTACAAGCTTAGTTAATAACTAGGTCAGAATCAAATGCTGTACCTTATATCTATGAGGTAAAGACTTTAACCTGCCATTGTACTCACCCTCCTTGATTACTACCTACCTTTTATAGTACAGTCAAACTAACTTACTAAAACGTATCATTACCTATGCTTCTTATTCAACCTCCAAAGCTTCTTCTATACTCTGCTCCCTGAAATTCTTATGTAATCTTTTAAGTTTCTGCTACTCTGCATACAAAACTTTATATTTGCTCAACTTTCTTTTTAAACCAAAACATACAACTTATTCTATGTTTTTAACATTCTCCTTTTTGTTTCTAGTACTGTTTTATCTGTCAATAATATACATGTATGTAGCTTATGTATTTGAACTACCAAAATTCTCTGTTGCTATTTTTATTGAAATGCGTCTGTATTGCCATTTGTATTGCATTGTATATCTTTGGAGCTTTCCTCCCTGGGCCGCCGCTGATAAAGGGTGATAGCTCATCCAGACACTCCCGGTCACCAAATGTAAAATAAAATAATTATGCCAATAAGAAAGAAGAAAGCAACAGAAGCGGTAGGAAGCATTTAGTGCTCACATAATTCAGAAACAAAAGATTAGATTGGTTATCATTATTATGTGTAAATATTCTAAATCAGCAAAAAAAAGAATGAAAGAACTACACAAGTAAATGCAGTACATTCTATACCTTATGAAACTAAAAGACATTCATATGCCAGAGGAAGGAAAATGAACTATTTACCACAAAGATTAGTTTTCTGAGTATGCAGTACACTTCACTACAAAGGAAAACAAATCAGGAGAATATATAACTCCTTCAGTTGTATGGTAACAACAAATGATGATGTTATAATAAAAAAAAATATACATGATTTCACTTCCTTTAAACTTCTGAAAATGAAAGGGTTTGGAGTTATTCGTTACCATTGGCAGTAGAGGCAAGCAATGCTATTATACTCAAAAATAACTCAAACTTTGATTACAGTGAATGGGAGTTTGGATTAATGTATCACCATGGACAGGACATTTAGAAATAAAAAAATATGTAGATATTAATGCCATTTTGCTGAGAATTATGAATAAAGATCCAATAAGGGGCAGTCAGTTCAACCAGATTTACAATAAGCTGTAATTCTGGTTGCAGAAAATATGAGAAGTTTCATTTGAAAAACTTTAGTTATGTTGAGGCACAGTGAACCTTAAGGTCACTACATCTTGTCACTTAGTTTTTGGCTATAGGAACTTGCAAAACGATGCTATACAGTATAAGTCATCTGCAAAGTTGTTCTTTTTTACTTTTTTTCCCTTTCATAGGTTCATAGGTATTTACTAGGCTAATAACCACAAGGGCCTTTTTAAACCTAGCCATGCATCCCAAATGTCTAACAAGTTCTGATATCCTTGATAAGTGTAAGCATGGTCCTGGGAGATGAGCCATTTACAGGTTACCCGTTTGCATCAGAGACATAGGTGCCAAACCAGTAATGAATTTCCGGTTTCCCTGGTTTGGCACCTATGTCTCTGATGCAATGTCTTTGTTGTGATGTAATAAGGAGGTTCTGATTCTACAATGTCATTTTTATTTTTAGTACTTCAATGGGAGCATATTTATTAAGTTTAATAAATGTGTATTTCAAAATGACTTCTGGATTCTATGTCATTTGGCCTTGTCTTCTGATAATACAATTATACAGACAGTTTTCAGTGGGTAGGCATGTTTCATCATCAGATTTTAATGTCTTTCGTAGCGCATAATAATTCTACACCAAAACTGGGGACAACAGTATGTTGAGCAGTTTTCTAATATCAGAAAGGTGCTTAACAAGCTTCTAAGTACATCTAAGAGTCAAGTCTCATACTAGAGCTTAACCATAGCCAGTGCCATCCACAAATGACTGTAGTGAGGAGCTAGAGCAGCTTTAAAATCTGTTAGGTACTTAACTCTGCCATACTTTTAACCTAGGTAAACAGTCCATCGGCTTTTTAAGCCATTCATTCTTCAAAAGGACTCTTCATTTCTACCCACTTCCTGTGTGGCAATGCTAAGTGTCTTGTAGTGCATGGAACACTGAAATAATGCTCCAATATTGAGAAAAGAATAAACTAGTTAACACCTTCCCATGTGAAAGACAGAATCACATCAGTGCTTAAGGGGGTGCTTAACAATTGTTATGGACTTTCCTAAGCACTGTTATGACTGAGTCTCATGCTAGGGACTAACAGCAGACAGTGCCAGCTAGCAAAAACCATTGGTAAAAAGTAAAACAACTTCATTTCTGTCTGATAAATCACTAAGAATTACAATTGGTTAATTAGAATTTCATACTCATTATTAATTATTATTATTATTATTATTATTATTCAGATGCATATTTATGCAAAACCTATTTTTCTATTAACCTATTTAAGTTAAAAACTGCTATATTTTAAAAAAACTGATTTTGATCATTTGCCCCAGTAGTTTTTGGATCTGTCCAGAATTCTTAATCAAAGAAACTGAAAAGTATACTGCTGTGTTTAACAGTGCTTTGTGCTATCAAAGTTAGTAAAATACTTTGAACTCCAACACTTTTTTTCCTCTAACTGGAAGTATATGGAACATACAAAATTCCAAGCACAACAAAGAATTATCATCAAGTCTCACCAGTCATAACTTTTTATGTCTTCTCGTCACAGATACCTAAATTCACTACTTGAGCTTTGCTCTCAAGATGAATTTTCTTGGCATTCATGTCTCACGTTTCAAAACACACAATAATCTGGCTATGATAAGAGAAGTGATCATAATTGTCTATATGGCTTTCAAAGTTGTACAACACTTCACATTCATATTTTTTTTCTATAACTGCTAGTAGATAGCAGAGATAAAGCTCCATGCACTACAAATAAATTAGGGTCTTTATCGCTTAATAGCACTGGTTAAGCCATGAATATTCCATGAAACAGTGTATACTGTATGTTATCCATGAGTCATCCACAATAGCTATATCAACTGAGTTTTGTTACGTTTCATGCAACTTCCTATTAATACTATCCCAGTAGTGTCCTTGGTACCTAATAACAGAGAGCTCATTGTTATTAATATGTCAGCATCAAAGTGAGACTTACAGTAATACAAAGTTTTAAGCACTGCAACAAATCAGTGTACTAAATGCCAAAACATGCTATGTTGGTATATTCTAAAGTCTTCATGATGGAATCAGCACCTAAATCCTACAGTCAAAGTCAAGATGAATTATGAGCAACAAACAATATGCAAAAGACATTGCAGTGCTGTCAAGTTGGAAACCAGAGACCTCTGCTCAGATTACCATTAAATACCAACTAACATCCCTTGAATAGAGATGAAAGTGAGTAAAATGAGCACACACACTCCATCTCTTGCCTGCTTATGACCCTTACCTTACCTAAAGTTTGGTCCCAGTTCCACTGCACATAATCTTTTTTTAACTAACTATATCCATTATTAAAGTCAAATGTGTAACATACCAAAAACTGACACTCTTCACATAACATAGAAAATAGGTTAATATTGAAGCAGGCTACAACAAAGCATTTATGCAACATTTGCAAGTCAGCAACACTCTTTCTTTCATGCTCGAAAGGACGGCTGAGTATACAGTCTACAGTGTAATCAGCAGTACAAATGAAGCGCAAATGCCCCATAAGCATTGCTGCATTGAGTGGTATGCAAATGGAGCATAAACAAAACATTCCACAGTGATGTAAAACTGGGATTAGTAGTAGTAATTTTACAAAAGTTTTATAAAAGTGCAAATTATATTCTTTAGAGAAGATAAAAGTATTTCATACTCCATGTTTATAACAATAATTTTTTGTTTTTGTTACAAAAATTAATGGTTTTTAAATATGTTTATATATGTCTTTTACATGTGTTTTTTAAAATATGTATTTTTAGCAACATATATACATAATTTGTTTATGTATGCTTAGTATCTGTTGATATTCTATTAATTCTATGAATTATTTGTAATTATTTAAATATTTATATGAATTATATATAATTTTAAAACATTTTAAAACATTTTAATAGTTGTAACTGGTATAAATTCAAGGGTGTCAGATGCTACACACACACATATACAATTGTAATAGGTACATTGTTTCTATCCACATGAGATAAAATACAATTTATATAATAAAAAAATATACAAGAAATATATTAAAAAAATATAAAAAAATATAATATTAGTTTGTACATATTTCCAGTTTGTATATATAAAGTATAGTTTTCTTGCCTTGTATACACATTCTATTGTAGTATGCATATATTGTTTTTACACTGCACCAGTAATGGTTAAAAATTGTAGCAATAAAATGGCCAGCCAATGGGGAATTAATGATTGATATTAGAATGGTATTTAAGTGTTGTTCGTTTTGTACAAAGACAGATTCTGATGAAGTATCCGTGAAGGAGATGAAAGAGCTTAATCTGGTTGTGTTTATGTTACGTTAATAAACTGCATTTATATATTTGTCCTATTGGATTTATTGCCTGTATCCAGAAATATCTGAGAGAATATAACTACTATTGCCTTTTGTATATGGAGGAGAGCCTTTATTGTTACCGGGTTTAGTCGCAGATATCTTTTGGTGTGAGTTGTTGTTCTACGTTTGGTTACTAAAACTAGGATTACCCATGGCTTAAAAGTCCTAGACAGTATAAGTGAAAAGACAGCTATCTCAAATATCCATTACATAGTGCTACCAATAATGTTTCCTTTTGAATTTCTCCTTTACCTTTGAGCCATCATTCAAGCATAGTCAGAGATAACACAACAGGTAATTACCAGGAGTTAAGCAGTTAGTGGGGGAGTAACAAGGTAACTGACTGCTAAACCAAAATAAAGCCACTATTGTATAACGCTGGCTGCTTTCATTCCTTCATATGCAAACAGAACCTCTTCAAATCTACAAAAAGCAGGTCTTGTATAACTCTATCATGTGACTCTGAACAAATCATATGACATTAAAACAAAGGAAAGTAAAACAAAACATAAAAATGCACTTGGTAACATTTCATTTTAATTATGCCATTAAGTACAAGTTGTTTGTTGACAGCTAGCAATAGGTGCCAATGTGATTATTTATCTTCTAGCAAGTTATTATTCTTGCTACCTCTAAGATCTAGGAGTATTTGTTTAATAAACATTGTGAATTTGTTAAAATTAAAAAAAGCTGTCTTTCTATAAAACCTTAGTCAAATTCTTGGTATTTATCCCATGCAGGTGTCCATAGATTTTCTGTGAGAGCTTCAAGAAGGCTTTAACTCAAAACGCCTCACAGCTGGTGAATTTAGCAACATAAGCCACGTTTGCAGTGTGGCAACTTTAATGACCTCCAGTACCAAACATTCTGTCCATACGTGTTAGATTAAGAAAACGGATAACTTCAATTTATCTACAATACTCTCAACGTCCACAGAGATATTTCCCTTCTGTTTATTATTACTAGTATGTCTGGTGTATTATCGTTGTCCTTCCAGCAATGTCTTTAAATTACATTCTGTCTTTTGGGTGTAGAACCAACCACTTTCATTAAATTTTGGTTGCCCATAATTATCTTCCAGTTTCCTTTTATAGTGTGTTTGAAACCTTGACTGTCTACAGTCATGGCCACTGCAAAACCCAAATAGCATTTACTGTTTTGTGTCAGAGTTGATTACTTAACCCTGCTCTTAGAATAATTGGAAATGTTTAATCTCTTTTAGCTTTCACTTCAGTATCTATTACATTCAACCTGTTGAAATTGTAACCTCACTCTAGAATAAAAAAAATGAAATATTCATCTCTAGTTCAAATACTTTACTGTCCATAATGAGTTGTGACAATCTAATATACTGCTCCCTAGCAATGTTGTATTTAAGCTTAGATAAATGACAACTTTGAAAACATAGATAATTAACAATCATATTTCTGAAATTTGATTTATAGTTATTTTAACATCTTCTAGCCCTTAATAGTTACAAATGAAATGTGAAAAATTATTGCTGGTTTTTATAATAAATGCATCAAGCAGAATTGGCTCCCCCTTACACACTTCAAAGTCAAAGTATTGTTTATAAAAGCCAGTGTGTTTTAAACAAAGGATATTTCTGTAAAAATTCAGTTTCCAGCTATGCCAATACTAGGTCAATGAATGCTGGAGCAGATGTCACTTTCATCGCTTCTCCTTTAATATAGCACAAAAATATTTTATTAAAAACAAAGAAATAGCTAGATACAAAGGGACCAAGTAAAATAAAAAAATATGTTAATATCAGAGTTGCTAAAATCAATGTTTGCACTTGTGTTCATTCTAACTAATTCAAGGCCTTGCTCCTGTGATACTGATATGTATTGACATACATAAACAGTCAGTGTTTATAGTACATATAATAGTTTTGGTACCAACAAATGCATGAAGAACTAATAAATCCAGGAACTTCCAAGAATACCTTACATAGGTCATCTTGCTGTACTAGTGGGGTTAGACTGTTACCCAAAATAATTAAATGTATTATGTTTTTCGCGCTGCCACCTGTTATAGTCCACGTAAAATGTGGTAAAGTCATACTTTTGTCTGCCTTGGGGAGGCCCCAAATATCCCATTAATTCTTGAATGTGTGACTTAAGTATGTGCATACTTCAAAGCTGATATATCCCTGTGTCCAAAATATATGTGCTGTACATTTTGGCTCTTTATGTATGTCAGTAACACAGGAGCAAGGATTGGAGTTTCTTAAAATTTATCAGTATGCACACCGAGTTTTACTAATGTTTAAATTAACACATTTTGTTTTTACTGAAAAAAACATCACAAGGAGCAAAGGAAGGAAAAAGCTCCAATAGTTTTAATAATTAAGCTTTCAACCCAAATTGTCATCAGAATAAATGCAAAGAATGAATGAGACATTTAAATACTATCCTTAAAAAACATCCATCAAATCACAAAACTCAATTAATTAATTAGGTTCTTAAAGCAATATCATGAGATATTGACCACTATAATAAATTAAACTTAATACATTTTTATCTATTTGTTT
The DNA here is from genome assembly GCF_019279795.1 of Protopterus annectens. Classification (NCBI taxonomy): domain Eukaryota; kingdom Metazoa; phylum Chordata; order Ceratodontiformes; family Protopteridae; genus Protopterus; species Protopterus annectens. The sequence goes on from NC_056741.1 coordinate 527,610,321, forward strand.
TTATTTACTTAACATTTCTTTACTGGGAAAGTCCGACAGGGATAGAGCCCATTTTCAGCAGAGGCCTGGAGAGAAATGCTCCAGATGCATGTCTTTGGAATGTGGGAGGAAACTGGAGCACTCAGAGGAAACCCACATGAACACAGGGAGGACATGGGGAAATGCAGACACCACACAGAATTTGTCATGATGTTGTTTTCTATTGAGTACCACTTTAAAGTTTACACTACTGTTCAATCCTGGTTATGCAATACGTACTTCTCATTACGGAAATTAAAAATGTAGTAGGTGACAAACCCCATTTCATCAACAAAAAGGCTTGTAATGTCAAGTCATACTTAGAAAGACAAAAAGATACATATGAACACAAAAAGGGGCACTTACAAATGTCACCGGTGCTCTATGTGCAGGGATACTTCGGAAGCCCCTTACTTTGTAGACAACAGGAGTGACAGAACTTATTCAGTGCCAGGCTATTTCACTTGTTCCAGGTATGTGGTTTACCTGGCTAAGTGTTCTTCCTGTGAAGCATTTTATTTATGAAAAAACAGGGAACTCAAAAAGATCATTTATGAACATCACTATGCATTTAGTATGCAATAAATATAAAAATAAGGACAATTTGTTACCTAAACATGTGGTTGAATGTAACTCTTTCAAAACATTTCATTTTTGTGTACTCAATCATGTCACTACAGATTTTAATGGTGACAACTAGGGAAAGCTTGAATATAGAGTGTTAAAATTTCAGATTATAGGAAAAAAAATAGGAATTGTGGGAACAATACATACAGGGGAAGGAATGAGGTTTAAAAGAAGGTAGGACTTAAATGAGCTATGTAATGTTTGACTAAAAATAATTGGGTAGATTACAAGTGCTGTATAATGTTTGCAACTGAGAGTCTGTCAGTGTGGTTTGTGATGTAAAATACCTGCAACTAGGATTGTGTCGGTGTGAAATGTTTTCATTTATATAAATGTATGACTGCCTATGTCAAAGCGGTGGTTTAATAAAGATGCTTCTTGTTTAAAAAAGCAGGAACTGAATAATTTATGTAATGTTGCTCAGGTTATATGATATATAGCAAGATATGTGAAGTATAATGTTTGTAAACGTGAACTTGTTAATGCAGTTTGATTGCTTTTATATAAATGTAAACTTGCCTGTGTCACAAGTGATAATTCAATAAGGGGGATTTAAAAAAATGGCAGATTAAGTTCTATGCATATTGCATACCAGGACTGAACAGTAGTGTAAACTATAAAGTGGAATCAACAGAAAACAATATCATGACAAATGTAAATAAAACTGTATTCAGTTTAATGTATTATATTGTTTAATATCTCATGATATTGCTTTAAGAACTTGATTGATTAAATGAGTTTTGTGGGTCTATGTTCACGTATCGAATATGAATTACAGTGAATGCCTTATAATCGAATGTTAAACAGCCAAACATTAAACTACCAAAAATGCTTAATCTTCTTCTTTTGGATTTTCCCAGTTAGGGGTTGCCACAGTGGATTACCTGTCTGTTCATGATTGGCAGTGGAGTTTTACGGTGTCGAGTTGCCAGCCCGACGCCCAACCTTCCACAGAAGGCACACACACATACACTCACACCTAGGGCCAATTTAGTGCATCCAATGCACCTACAGCATGTGTTTGGGATGTGGGAGGAAACTGGAGTACCCGGAGGAAACCCACATGACCACAGGGAGGACATGCAGACTCCGCACAGAAGGCACCCCAGCTGAGGCTCGAACTGGAGAATCTCTTGCTGTGAGGCGGCAACGCTAACTGCTGCACCACTGTGGCTGCCATACCAAAAATGCTTAATATGATAAAATAATTCATTGAATGGCCATAGTTGGCCAACAACCAGGAAGTACCTTGATGCATAAGTTAAGCGAAGGAAGCCTTTTTTAAAATTTGCCCTATTCCCCACTGCAGTGTGATCTCAGAGTTGGTATATATAGTTAGGGGGTGTGTGGTGGGTGAAGTCCCCCAGCTTGGTTGATTACTTTTGCCATGTTAGCCAACTATGGCCTGAATTAGTTCTTGATGTTAAGCATTTTCAGTAGTTTAAAGTTTTGCTGTTTAATGTTTGATTATAAGACATTCACTGTAATTCATATTCAATGTGCAAACACAGACCCAAGTTTTTGTGATTTGATGGGTGTTTTTTAAAGGTTGTATTTAAATGTTTCATTCATTCTTTGTATTATTTTGATGAAAACCATTTAGGTTGAAAGTGCTTAATTATTAAACCGATTGGAGTGTCTTCCTTCCATTGTTCTTTGTAGAGTTTTTTCAGTAACTTTTACAGTTTCACTACTTACCATTGAGACTTTCATCAGTTTTTTTTTTTACATTTTGTATTTTGACTGATCTGCTTTTATCCAACAGTTTATTTATTATGACATTTTTTGCCAGATTAAAGGAGTAGCAGACACCCAAACAACCTGCACCTCCCGTCACAAACCAGACAACACATAAAACACAAAATCAGTGTGCCGCACAATCACAGGCCTTAAGGCAAAATAACATACCTAACACACTAGTAATAGGCGACTCTATAGTCAGGCACACACTGACGTCCCACACACTAGGCTGGACAAGCAGAAGGTTACTGTTAGCTACCCGTCGGCAGCCCGAATCCGCCACATAACTCAAGCACTCAGGTCACTCCAGAACAAGTACAAATAGGACTCTGTCATTGTTCATGTTGGTGTGAATGACCTGAAACGTACCTCCCTGGACTACATGAAAAGAGACATGGAAGAGCTCTCTGATCATGTAGCCCAGGCTGGTATGACCCTGACCCTGAGTAGCATCCTGCCCTCACCAAGAATGATACCTCAGTATAAAGAAAAAAATGATCAATTTCAACAATTGGCTAAACTTCTGGTGTTATTCAAAGGGGATCCAGTGTCTATCAGCCTAGGAAGACATGCTCGACAAGCCGCGTTGCTTCGTAAGAGATGGCTTGCACATGTCACCTCTAGGCTTTTGAATACTGGCCAAGGCTCTTGCTGTCCCCATAGTACCTTTTTTTAGGCAAGGATCAAAAGTCAAACCCACCTCCATAAACAGCACAATTAACAAAAAACTGAGGGTTATGCTACTTCACGCCAGGAGTTTAAATCTCAAAATGCACACACTCTAAGCACTCCTCAGTATGCAGAAAGTCAGCATCTGTGCAGTAACTGAAACCTGGTTCAAGGCTCCAGAGAGCACCCCAGCACTACCGGGCTACAACTCGTACCACACGTTTCGGCCACAGAACACGGACCGAAACACAAAAGGAGGGGGTGTATCCATATTCATCAAGGATACCTACACCTCCAGGTTAGTGGTGCAGCATGATACCTCTGAGATCATCCATGTGCAACTAATATCGGGCAAATCTGCAATGCAAATTGTGGCTTGCTACAGATCACCCTCCATGACCCAGGACCACCACTCCACCTTTCTTGAGACACTGGAAAACATGAAGGTCCTACCGAACACATTGATACTAGGCGATTTCAATTACTCTACCATTAACTGGGAAAACTACTCAAGTACAAACTCCCAGGCCCAGCACTTCCTGGAATTCATCAACTCAAATGCCCTGGATCAGCTGGTAAACTCCCCTTCCAGATTTGAAAACATATTGGACCTGGTCATCACAAACATGGGCGACAGGTGGTCAACCCATCACTGGTTAGATCAGACCATAAACTAATCATTCTGGATGTCCACACCCCACCACCACCCCCAACTAAGGAAACCACAGTAAAAAAACTTTTCTAAAGCAGACTTCACCTTACTTAAGACAGAGGCGGTAAGTTTCACAGCCCCCATGCTAAAGGATAACGCTGCCCAAGATGCAGAAACATTTACAAATGCACTCTATGAGCACCTACAAGGATGCATGGATCGTGCCATCCCTAGCAAAACCAAGACTCACTCCTCTAAGAGAAGGAAACCAGTCTGGTGGACCCCTGCCATAAACAGGTTATACAACAGAAGGAGGAAACTAGTTCAGAAAAAAAAGCAAATCCCAAGAAGGAAAGACATCCCTGATCAGTAGCAATAAGAAACTAAGGTCCCTCATAAAATCATCCAAGGCTAAGTTCAAAAGACAAATAGCCAAGGATTCAAAAGATAACCACAAAGCCTTCTTTAGCTATGTTAAGAATCTAAGTGGCAACTCGCAGATATGCACTTTACTAGTGCAAAATAGCACAAAATATACTGAACCTACTGATATTGCCAACATCCTGGCAGATAGATTTAGTGCAAACGTCATCCCCCTCTCACCCCCCAAAAGGGCCCACAACAATACTGGAAAAGTGTAGTGTCCCGGAAATCACAGACGCACAGGTGAAAATAGCCCTTTCAAAAGCCAAAAACACAGCATCAATGGGGCCAGATGGTGTCCCAGGCTGCGTCTTGCACAAATTACAGAATGAACTAACCCCCTAACAAAACACACTGTTCAACCTCAGCCTCTGCACAGGCTACATGCCCATAGAATGGCACACAGCAACGGTTATTCCACTCCACAAAGGAGGGGCCACAACTGACCCTAGTAACTATCGCCCCAAAAACCTGACTAGCCTGGTCTGCAAGGTTATGGAGCGCATCATCATGGAACTCATTAACAAAGACATTGGAAACCTCCAAGCACTTGACCCGACCCAGTTCAGCTTTGTTAAGGGCAGATCATGCCTACTAAACCTGGTTGACTTCTTTGAGACAGTCACCAATGCCATAGACGAGGGAAAGGTTGTTTACACAGCCTACCTTGACCTCGCCAAGGCTTTCAACACCATTCCCCACTCGGGTATTACATAAAAACTCACCAGCCTGAACATAAACCCCTACGTCAAGAGATGGGTTGCCAACTGCCTTACAGACAGAACTCACACGGTAAGAATAGTGGGCTCCAGGTCCGACTCTAAACCAGTCACAAGTGGTGTCCTGCAAGGCTCGGTCCTGGGACCCCTACTGTTTGGCATATACTTCTCAGAAGTACAGGCAAACACAGGAAGACTATGGCTAACCAAGTTCGCTTAGGACTGCCAACTTGGAGCCATAATTGACTCTCCAGCTGACATGGACATTCTCCAAAAGGGCCTTACTGAGACAGACACCTGGTGTCAAAGTCATGGCCTCAAGCTAAATGCCAAAAAATGCATAGTCATCCCATTTGGGAAAAACAAAACACCCACGAATTACCACATAGGTGGCAGCCCCCTTAATACAGAAGAGGTAATTAGAGATTTGGGGGCCCAGGTAGATAGTAATCTCTCCTTTGACAATCATATTGCCAAAGTAGTCACAAGACACTTCCAACAGCTGGAGAGACCACAAAAGTACCTCACCAAGAGGATTACTGGCCTCAAACATATGTCCTATGCAGCCCAACTGAAAAAACTCTGGCTGTACTCAGTGGCATATCGCTTACTCAGAGGTGATCTCTGCCTGACTTACAAAGCCATGTCCAACTCAGAATTGATGGACATGCTCCACCTAAAGCAATCCAAGTCACTGTGAGCCACGCGCTCTAGTGAGATAAACCTCGCCACAACAATAAATAGAACATGTTGGAGGGATAGATTCCTGTCAGAGACTCCGCATGCTTTGGAACAAAATTCCAAACTAAATTAGGCAGAGCCCCTCACTAACACTCTTCAAGAGAAACCTTGATGAGTGGATGGGTAACAGAAAATACACCCCTGGGATCACTTCATTGGCTCTGCTTAACTGAGGATCAGTTAATTAATCAATGGGGCAGCGAAAGCCGCCACACTCTGGCTAGGCTTATAAATGCCCTCGGGCAGATAGCCTAGTACATACCTATGAACCTAGTGATGGGGATGACAGTGGTTCCAGTTTTCATTAACTTATTAGCATAGTAGGAAACTGAATTCTTATACAAATATCCTTTGTTTAAACACACAGTCTTTTGTAAATGATACATTGATTACCTCTTTATTTTGTGTAAGGGGGAACCAACCTTGTTTGATACATTTTTTTTTGGGGGGGGTATGAACACCAAGCACTATTTTTTTAAACTTCACTTGTAGCTGTAAAGGGCTAATGGTTAACATTGTGGATATTACATTAACATGAAGTTAATGTAAAAGAAGTAATGTATACCATAAAAAAGTCTTGAAGAACTTAGTAGTTTGCCTGCCCAGAAGTCTGTCCTACCCAAACCAATGATAAACCTACATTTGTCAATAACAGGAAATATAATTTAAAAGATTATTGCAAGGAGAGGATGATAAACCAAAAGCACTAGCAGTTATACTCCTGTAGCAGTTGCTAATCTTGTAGGTATATTTTAGCTGGTCCTTCACTAAATCTAACACACATGGGAAGGACATTTGGTACTGTGGGTTATTACAGCTGTCACACTAAAAACCTGGTTTATGTTGGTAAAGGCATTAGCTGTGAGGCTTCTATACAGGCAAAACAATATGAAAGCTCTTACAGAGGAGTTGAACATTTGCACGCAATTAAAACAGGATTTGCCCAATGATTTAAACCTTAAAAAAATTCACATTCTTTGTTATTGAACAAGCACTCATATATCTTATAGGTGGAGATAGCAACGTGCTGAAAGTTAAAGATTTGAATTAGAAGCTATTATTAGCTGCTGACATATAGCCTTAACTTAATATGATATAACTTGGAATGTTATCTTAAATCATTGCCAGCTAAGTGAATTTTTATGCTGCAGTTTAATTGCTTTTATTGTCATTTTGTTTTATTTATGTCATGAGTGGTTCATAGTCACTTCATTTGTTCATTCATATAATTTTTTAGTTATATAAGCTTTTTACTTTTTCTGTTTGTCAGTTCTGAAGAGATCCCACATGCATGTGTAGGAATGAAAACACTCACCCCCGGATTCATGAAGCTTGGCGTAAGGCTTGCGCCGGCCGTGCAGCGTATAACTGGCGTAGCAGCGCCACATGCATAGTAATGAGTGTGCGCCGCAACCACAACTACGTGCATAGGGCACGTGCGCGAGTCCAGGGAGCCCAAGTAGGATGCGCCCGTAGGCGTGGCCAAGCCGGCAGGCGATGAGCAACCTAAAGTGCTGACTGTCACAGGCCGCCTGCAATAGTAACCACACCAACCAGTGTCCGTGGATAATGAAACGTATGCAGAGTATGCAACATAGTACCTGTCCACACAAAATGGAGAACCAAACATAAATCCACGAAGTACAAAATGTTCCCATCCACAGAACAAAAGATACTCGGAATACCGTGTCCGTCACGCAATGCACTGTCAGCAGGCATACCCAGTGGAGGTGTACTGCATCATGTCAGCATGCCGCAACTACACATGACTAGCCCCATGGGCATGGTCACCAGCAGTCCCACAGTGGTAGTGAGAGTACACAGCTGGGCAGTCGTGGCCATATAACAACCAGAAAGAAACCAGATATCCCAAACACAGACAAACATGTGTATAGCAAAATGTGCTAGACACAGCAACGTAACCGTCACATACACATAGGATGGCGTATGCCGAATTGGAATATCCAGAAGCAGAACCCACGCATGCAAATGTAATACACAACAACCCCGTCATAGCACGTAACCCGCACCCATGTCCGACTGTCCACCCAATCCAGCTAGCAGCCTTGCGCAGCTGCACACCTACACACAGCGGGTATACCCTAGATGTAGTAGGAAGTATTGTCCTAGGCATCCCATCCCAGGTACTGATATCCAAATGGCTGCATGTGAATGTGTTGGCAGAATGTGTACATCCTGCGTGTGGTTACGGACCTGTCGAAACCCCATAGGTGTTCACACGCCACGGTGTCCATAACTGTACACATCTGGACAAAGCAGTATGTGCAGCCACTGTACCGATGATTAGCTATGCAGACATGTCAAACACGATACACAGGGCGGAACAGCCGTCCACCAAGCAGGTCACCCCAGCAGGGTTGCCACATGCACAGAATGTCAAGGTGGGACATCACTCATAGATATGTGTTGTTCCGTATGGCAAAACACCCACGGCCAATGCAAAGGATAGAATAACACGTATATGCCCGGATGAATGGTTATGTCATAGCAGGGGAATAGCCTAAGCTATCCAACATAATAGTCATGCGTACCAGATACAAAATGCCTGTAACACGCAAGTAGTAATGCAGGAAGACATACACGACTGTGTCAATATCACAGGACATATGGCACATGTCAAGTGTCGACGCAGGACACATATGTCCATAATGGGGTCCCCTGCAAAGAGGAACACGTGCCAACCCCCCCCCCCCACTGACATATCGGCAGTATAAATACAACCCAAACACACACCAATACCACCATCCAACCCATGATAGCAACGAAGGCCGGACAAAGACCAACACGATGCGTGCACACATAGGGACACATGTAACCGGTACTCTGACAACCTTCCACAGGCCACCGAATAATAGTATGTACATACGCATGTAATGCTGCGAAGGATGTGTGGCTGTCCCCAGTATCACAGAGGTAGGTACACAGATACACTGTAACCAACAGTCACATATGTGCACTGTACACAGCATACCTGCAGGTAATACATAGTTCAGTCATGTGCCACATAAATATCCACGTATGAATGAGGACAGGGGATAGACAAGTGTGAATGGGAAAAACGCAGAACATGGCATATGTATGATAACCGGCACCACCCACAGCATTGTATGCCAATAGCAGAAGCTATTGTTGGTTGTCCAAACACTCGTGTCTGTATATACAGAATGAATATCATAGCAATAACCCACGCCTGGGTGTGGGTAATGCTGGATATACCCACGGTAGACGTGGTGCGGTCCTGAGGGCGATGCCCGAGGGACCAAACAAAGGCAACCGTAGGTAAATACAGCAGTACCCACACCCAGACGTGGGTTATTGCTATTATGCCATATCAACTAGGAAAATAAACTATTAATCCCCAGACATAATGGCACAGCATAATGCCTGTCTGCTGCCCATCCGCAGATGCCTGGCATCCGTGGCGGTGCTGACGTACTGTGCGAGATGTCCGTTGCTAATGTTGAAACTGTCTCGCTATGTAAAACACAGTCAACATAGAAAATCAATACAAAACAGCAACGGAGAGCTCGGTGTCCCCGTTGCTGTGTTGTACAACCTGTCCCGCTATGTTAAATGTGTGTAGCAGAGCGAGACTGCCCCAAAGTAAGCAATGGACATCACCGTGGCTCAGTTAAAGCTGTCACGCTATGTTAAACCCATGTAACATAGCGAGACAGGTTATAAATACCGAGGTATACTAATGGAAATAGGTCCGTGCGACCGGACCGTGTGCCATTACTTAAACCCGATCTACAACGGGCACGCTGGCCAATCAGCGTGCACGGTTAGGAATAATGGGGGTGGTTATGGTATAATAGACATGGACAAACCGTGCCCATGTGCCTCGTCTGACATTCGTACACGGTCAGGGCAGTTCCGTACACTAGGCGGACAAGACCAAACACAGAGCACCACAGGAACACCCTGACAATCAAAGACCTGTATGCATTGGGGCTATAAACCCCTGGGATCTGAATATTCCTGCGGTCACGCCATATGCATCCTGGGTCAAGAGCAGTAGGGAATAGGGAATGTGTAACATGTAGTACTGCACTTTTCCCAGCAGGAGAATGGATGCCTGTGACATAAGTGAGTGCGGGAGGGGGGGAATATATTAATGTAGCTATGTACCATGGGTATGCATATAAATGAGACAGAACAGCAAACGTGTAGTGGTCACAGCAACCGGCCAACGTGAATGCAGTCCCGTTTGAATTACGACTATAGAACATATAAATGTGAACGTGTACGTAATGCGTCTGTGCCGCAAAGACAGTTACATGTGTAAAGGTGAAAGTGTGTTCCACACACGTCCGTTAACCGGATCAGAGATATGTTACTGGAGCAGTCACAACTAATACAGGCCACGTAATCACACAGACTCAGTAAACATATGTAACCCAGAATACGGATATGCATGTGCGCCTGCGCGTAACCCACAATTAGGAAATGCAAGCGCGCCTGTGCGTGTGTGATCCGCTCACAGCAGGGTAAGTTAATGCTGTGTCCTCCACGTTAGTGATACATGTCTCAAAACTGTCAGCCTCTGAAAGTATGGAACCGGACAATGCCATGCAAAGTACTGGTACAAATAGTGAGAAACACATGATATGTGATAAGACAAACATAGAATGTGGATAGAATAACGGATGTGTTAGTAGCAGGGATTGACTAAGGGTATGCATCTGTAACCCGACCTACTTGTCAGAAGGTGCCACCGTACGTTTATGTAAGTTATATGTTGGTTTACATTTGTTGACCGGGCTAGGCTAGCTGGATATATGTCCAGTGTCAGTAGAGGCCCGGGGAGAAATGCTCCACACACATTAATAGCACAACATACCAAAGTAGTCATATATGTAAACAAAAATGAACAACAATAGAAAGTGTCCAAAAAGGACTGGTTACATAAAGATTCCAGAAGACAAAGAAAAATATAGTCAGTGGAAGCACGTCATAATTATAGAATCCAGTCTCTATAGAATCAAGTAAGTCTCACATGAAATGCCAGCAAATTGCCAGATAGACACAGGTCAATGTAACACACACCTAAGAAAAAGGGCCAACCATCCGTACACTCTGCCAGAACCTGTACAGTGGAAAGGTATGGTATGGTTATAGATGTGTGTACACAGGTAATCCACAGACAGTAACAAAGCAAGGTATGAAACGAGGGGTTCACATGTATATATGTACACACACCAGACCTACGTCCCCTATATATGGCACATGGATATAAATATGCCAAGTAATAGATAATATGGGTAGTCAAACAGACATCCGCGAACGGGGAACATACAGCAGCAGTCAAAACCACTGGCCAGAAGGTGACAGTCCAGCAAGTTCTACACTTTACACATGCACACTGGTGTCCATTGTAGGACTCCAAAAATTGCTCCATTCACAACACCTGCTGCGATTGACGCAAAGGAAGTAACACCCGCAACTACGGAACAGCTATACATGCACTAAAAGCGGGTTCAAGGTTGATGACACATGTGGCCATGAAATGCAGGACATATGAACAGATATCCCCAGAGTGGCGAGTCCATAGAAGTGCGTCCACATCCCAGTACCGCACACATTAACCATGTGTAATGTGTACCGTCGAGGGTTGCAGGCATGGGAACCTGGGTATGCAGAAATGGGCCAAGGTGTTGTTTGGCAGAGAATCCGTAGGCCCGTCCCGTGGGAGGGATGTGGGTATAGCACATGCCTTAATCCCCACTAATGGTGCAAAGCATCCACCGGATAATGCGGAAAGCAGGTGTGAAATATGTACAGCCCTATATCAGTGTCCTGTAGGCGATCCCCATGGATAGACATGCGTACGACCAAGATGGCACCCATAACTGGAAATCTGTCGGAATAACACAGCTGCAGTAAGGCATAGCACAGGAAATACAGATAGGGACTACATTAGAAATACCCCATACAAAGTCAGACCATTGTGCGAATACTGGCGTACATAGCTCTCAACCTTCCATCACCAAAATGAGGAACACTTGCCTTCATAATGTGGAACAAATGGGCAAAATGTGGAACACATACTAATGGCTTACTAACAACTTCAACTAGGAAGGTCATAGGAAGGTTAAAATATGCTGTGTTCACATATAAATAAGATCCTTTAATGAATTAATATGATTAATGTCAATTGACCATGGATTTCACCTAAAACATTCCTAACACTGAATGTGTAACAGACCCTTTCAATGTGGAACTTTGTGGAATTTCGAGGAGCATGACCCTTGTAAGACCCCAAATGAGGTACGTCCCTCATAACGAGGTACACTGGAGAGGTATGCTGGCATAGCCATGAATACGGATGTTATGAGTGTCACTAATCATGCAATGGAAATAGCGCTCCCTATCACCCACCGCACTGTCCGGAATGCCTAGGCAGCAATCAGCTAGGAAGGCACAGCACTATGCGAAATGTAACAAGGGCAATGGCCGAACGTCAGGGCGTGTACACATAATGACAACAGGCCAGGGTATGAAGGAGCTACCTGTCCAGAATACATGTACTGAACCGGTGATACTAGGCGGACAGGTGGGAAGAAAGACAGCAGGACAAATGTGCAAACATGTATATGTCCTACCCCGGTAATTGTGAATGACAACGTATGCCCCGCGAAGGTCAATGTGGAAGGTAATCAGACACAAAGGTGAAGTATCCCCCAGGGTGCCATGAAGTGTCAACATAACAATTACCAGGCCCCCATAGTAGTACGTGAGCCCTGCCACTGACGGGAAGCGCAAATACGACACACACATATGGTACAGGAAACAACAAGTAGTGTGGATAAGCAGATGTAGACCTGTGTGAGGAATACAACTGTCTGCGTGGGTGTGCCATGCAAATACAAAGTAATGTCATGTGGTCTGTCATGCCGCCACACACTGTGTGTGTATAGTAGGCAGACAGTAGGTATGTTGTATTAGACACATACCCTGCAACTGCACAGATGTACGCAGACTGTGTAGAAGTCTGCCTCATATGTTCGCTGTGTTCCACGTAACAGTAACAGTCCGGCGCCCTCATGATAACTGACGACAGGAAAGAACGACAAACATACGAGGAAGACACCAAATCAGACAGAAATGCCATACGCATGCATAACATATCACTGTGCCCACTATCAATGTTTCTAAGAGCAACATGACATGACTGGCCCCGAGTGTCCCACTATCACATAAGGCCGTGTCCAGATATACGCTCCCTGAGGTGGAGTGCTATGAACAGACACAGAAACATGTGTGTGGAAACACTAGTATCCACTGCAAGACGATGGAATGTGCTGCTGTAGGAGGGGTAGTACTGTCCGTAGGTATGTGCTGAAATGCACATGAAACAGCTGTCTACATGGATTACCCATAGTGGCGACACCTGCACAGACAATTATAGTGGGACATACACACGACCATGCACACAGCTCAGATAGACATACACACACCATAAACAGGCAATGATACACAAGGTCTATGGCGTATGCAGTACAGTGACAGTACAGCAAGGATAGCTGTCTGCCAAGATATACAGCAGATGTCTCTAGGGCGTGCAACACCTCCCGAACATGGACGTTGCATGGACAATGTTTGGATATGCATCGTACCACATTTCTGTGTGTCAGCCGTGCAAATATGCGATACATGGGACAGACAGCTGTCCATGCAAGAGCAGCGCTACGGGCATAACATATGTATGTATATATACATCGAGAGAGATATAGACAGACACATGTGGCAAGGCCGGTAGTGGAACCTACACATCACTACCCTATCACACCACAGCAGGACGCACGTGGAGAACACACTACGGAGGTCGCTAACCACAGCAGGCACACAGGCAGTCCACTAGCTGCGTTCCAACATCCGGAAACACAGAGATGTCAGCAGGATATATGTGTGCTGCGGAGCGTCTAAAACCATAACCTATGAACCCATGCGGCTGGGAGCATAGACACACACACACACACACACACACACACACACACACACACACACACACACACAGCTGGCAGGCATGGGAATTGACCTTACCCCTACCTACCCAACCACATGACAGTATGACACAGGTACGGAATGCGCTACTCGGAGCACTGAACACAGCACTGTCAGAGGCATACGTCTAGGTGGGTGACATCATCCGCAAAGGAATAGATGCTGATAGCCAAGGTATGTGTTGTGAAGCGTCTAAAAGCATTACTATCTCCAGTGGCAGCTGGAAACACACACACACACACACACACACACACACACACACACACACACACACACACACACACACGGGGAAGGGCCGGGAGTTGAACCTACGCCTACCTACATGAACACACTACAGCATGATGCATTTACAGAACGCGCTACCGAGATTACTGAGCACAGCACTGTCAGAGGCATACCTCTAGGTGGGTGACATCATCTGCAAAGGAATTACTATCTCCAGAGGCAGCTGGAAACACACACACACACACACACACACACACACACACACACACACACGGGGAAGGGCCGGGAGTTGAACCTACGCCTACCTACATGAACACACTACAGCATGATGCATTTACAGAACGCGCTACCGAGATTACTGAGCACAGCACTGTCAGAGGCATACTTCTAGGCGGGTGACATCATCCGCAAAGGAATAGACGCTGATAGCCAAGGTATGTGTTGTGAAGCGTCTAAAAGCATTACTATTGCCAGAGGCAGCTGGAAACACACACACACACGGGGAAGGACTGGGAGTTGAACCTACGCCTACCTACATGAACACACTATAGCATGATGCATTTACAGAATGCGCTACTGAGATTACTGAGCACAGCACTGTCAAGAGGCATACTCCTAGGTGGGTGATATCATCTGCAGAGGCAAGGCAGATGATAGGGAATGAAGACAGAGTGCGCAGTCACACAGCATGTTGCTATCCCAAGGTGGGCGTACAGTAACACGGCAGTGCTGCCCTCGGGAATACTAACTAACTACGGAGCACAACATCACGACATGGATACGGGATGCACCACAGACAGTACACCCTATGAGAGAGCAACCGACGTGCATGATGTAGGCAGCCATTGTGGCATAGCAACTACATATACCTCGCCTGGACGGCCACCATGGCTATGCAGGATGTCATTGGCCATGGCTACATGCCTAGTATCAGACGTCGGTGCCGACTGTACTGTGTCTCCACGCATGGAGTACTGGGCATGCCCGCACACCTAGCGGTTGCAAAGGGGAAACATACATGCACATGAGGTATACTCACAGAAGGGCACAGTGTGCACTGTACTGTGTGTCCATCTACACAACTGCTTACTGGGCATGCTCACACACTTAGCATTTGCAGAGTGCAGACATGCATACACATGGGGTTGAATCATGAAAGGGCAGAGTGTGGAACGTCGTGTGTGTCCACCTACACAACAGCAAACCGGGCATGCTCACACACTTGGCAGTTGCAAAGGGGGAACATACATGCACACGGGGTATAATCACAGACGGGCGCAGTGTGCACTGTACTGTGTGTCCATCTACACAACTGCTTACTGGACATGCTCACACACTTAGCATTTGCAGAGTGCAGACATGCATACACATGGGGTTGAATCATGAAAGGGCAGAGTGTGGAACGTCGTGTGTGTCCACCTACACAACAGCAAACCGGGCATGATCACACACTTGGCGGTTGCAAAGGGGAAACATACATGCACACGGGGTATAATCACAGACGGGCGCGGTGTGCACTGTACTGTGTGTCCATCTACACAACTGCTTACTGGGCATGCTCACACACTTAGCATTTGCAGAGTGCAGACATGCATACACATGGGGTTGAATCATGAAAGGGCAGAGTGTGGAACGTCATGTGTGTCCACCTACACAACAGCAAACCTTGCATGCTCACACACTTGGCGGTTGCAAAGGGGGAACATACATGCACACGGGGTATAATCACAGACGGGCGTGGTGTGCACTGTACTGTGTGTCCATCTACACAACTGCTTACTGGGCATGCTCACACACTTAGCATTTGCAGAGTGCAGACATGCATACACATGGGGTTGAATCATGAAAGGGCAGAGTGTGGAACGTCGTGTGTGTCCGCCTACACAACAGCAAACCGGGCATGCTGACACACCTAGCGGTTGCAAAGGGGGAACATACATGCACACGGGGTATAATCACAGACGGGCGTGGTGTGCACTGTACTGTGTGTCCATCTACACAACTGCTTACCGGGCATGCTCACACACTTAACATCTGCAAAGTGCAGACATGCATACACATGGAGTGTGAGCATGAAAGGGCAGAGTGTGGAACTTCGTGTGTGTCCACCTACACAACAGCAAACCGGGCATGCTCACACACTTAGCATGTGCTACGCGCCGTCCGGCATGCAGACGGAGTGTACACACCGCAGGTCACGTCCAGGTAAACCCGTCCACATGCACAGGGTGGTCACACATGCAGTTACTCGTACACACACAGATGACATCACAGGCATCACGGGTGCAGGTCAAACATGTACACACTGCAGTGAACACTGTAGCTGCCATGCCAGCACCATGTCATCGGTGCAGCAGTATGCCTCACGGTCCAACAACAGCATGTGACATATGTCCACAGGTCTGTATAGCAGTGTACACCAGTCGTGCAGAGTACACATGTACTAACAATGATCCCACATGTGTGATGTAGTCCGCCCATATCAGTATACATAGACAGGTCGGCTCCACACATACTACGGCCCTGACACAGCTATGACACATGACTGCTGCTGTACCAGAGTGAACCAACATCCGGATATGTCATACATGTGACTGTCTGGCTGTGTGCATGGACTGCACACAGGACACATACGTAGCCTGTGATGTACCACATGCATAACACTGGCGTACACGGTGCTACACACACGAATGGAAGGTGGACACATGTCTGTGGTATGCTCCCACTACAGGGTGTAGCGGTGTTGACTGGGGCACATACCCTTGTATTGTTCGCCTGTGACAGCTGTGATACCATACCACAGTCCATGTTCTATGTATGTCAACACACATGTCAAAACGTAGCAATGCATACACACATGGCAACAGGGGACACATGTGACACGTGTACTGTGCATGGTGCAGCCATGCATGAGCAGTGGCCGATGTCCATAACATAGTTGCAACTCCCTACCACATGCGTACCCATCATGGGGGCCGTTATATGGTGGCATAGTAACAGCACGTATGGCGGTATGTGTGTACATCATGTGTTTGAACACCTGTCCACATGCATGTGTGCAGGTGGTGGCTCACAGGTGTGTCACACACCATCCTACCCTGCCATGTGCATACAGTATGCTATGTCGCTGTTACATGACAGTGCTGCCATAATGCATACCCATCAATCAGGTGTCATCGACTGTATGTCACATGGCTACTGTAACACCTACCACCTCCCAAGTGCATATATCGGCACGTCTGCCAGATACAGTGTTGGTACGCATAATGCAGTACATACTGCTGCACGCCTGCACATGTCTCATATGGCGGGTGTGGCATTCCCAGCACCAACATGTGTGCAGGAATGTGTGCCCATGTATGCCACATATCGGGGGGACTATGTCCTACGTGCCACACATCCCTGTACACCATAGTAGAGATCTGTACATACCTCAGTGTGGGGTGCATGGATGTGGATGGTGCAGTACATGCAACACGTCATCTCTCCGTGTATACATGTGTGGTCACCACCATCTGTGTGTGTCAACATGTTTGTATGTCTGCTACCTAGTGTGAGGGTGTATGCAGATATACTGTTGTGAATGGACACTAACCACACAGGGTGACCATCCCGTACTGCTGCTGCATTGCACAACCCTGTCGATGCCATAGGTGTGAGCCATACTGGCCACCTGTGCAAGTCCATCCCCTGTGACATGGCGTGTGGGTGCATTGTATTGTGAGGGTGCTGACCACACAGGCAGGTGTCCCCATCTGCACACTATGGGGTGTGCGCCATAGTGGTGTACCCCCCGCTTTTGCGGCCGTATTCCTGTACTGGTACAGCATCCTACTGCTGCACAGCGTGCACCACAGCTGACAGGTGACACCTGAGGTCAGTGGCCAGCACGCTGTACGACACCTGCACAATGTCACCATACCTGTACTGTGTCCTGCCATGTATGTGATGTCTCTGTCCACTGTAGCCTGTGGCACTGACCACAGGCGTCAGGTGCAGTATATGTGTGGACATGTGTGTCATGTACTGTGTAAACAACGTTAAACTATGTCTGGCTCCGTACATTCTGCTCTTCAAGTTTTCCCTTAGAACTTCTCTACTTGCAATCTAAACTGTCTATTCTCTATCACAAAAGCTCAGCACTTGCTCCTAAAGCCTTCTTATATAGGTAAAGTACATATATACTAAACAAAGTACTACATTAGTCTAGAATCCCCTTGAGTACCCATTTCCCTATAGGTCCCTTCTGACTCAGTTACACAGCAAACGCATTCACGTTTTCTAGCATGTCGAAGGGTCAATTGCTAGCGTCCTCTCCTGTTCAGCTGGTGAATCTGGGCATCCTGAGGCAATGTTACAATTGCCTCATGTACACAGACAACCCACACCTTCCCCCACAAAACACAAATACATGTGAGAGATGCAACTATATAGCCAAACTGGAGGCTGAGCTCTCTCAACTCAGGACCGGCAAGACCAGACAGGTGGAGAAGGACACCACGCACACCACAATTCCAGTTTCACATACAACTATCACAACTGCAAAACAAACACATAAACACACAAAGACATACTCGGAGGCACTGTTCAAACATATACCAAAACTAGAGAGGCCTCCAAAGCAGACACCCAAGCAACCGCCTCCTCAAGACATAGGACATGCAACACATAGTTCTCAAAGTCAGTGTGCTAAACAGTCACAGCCCTTAAGGCCACACACAATGCCAGACACACTTGTTATAGGTGACGCCATAGTCAGACACACTGATGTCCCACCCACCAGACTGAACAAGGAAAGGATCACAGTAGGCTGCCTGTCGGGCACTAGAATCCGCCACATCACACAAGCACTCAGGTCACTCCGCAGCATGTACAAGTATGACGCAGTCATTGTCCATGCCGGTGTGAATGACCTGAGACATACCTCCCTGGACTACATGAAAAGAGACATAGAGGGGCTCTCAGATTATGTAGCCCAGGCCGGTATGACCCTGACCCTGAGCAGTATCCTACCCTCACCAAGAATTATGCCACAATACAGAGTCAAAATGATCAGCTGTAATAATTGGCTTAATTACTGGTGTCAGTCTAAGGGGGTCCAATGTCTGTTTGCCTGGGATGACATGCTTGACAAGCCATGCTCCTTCGCAAGGGACGGCTTGCACCTGTCACCCCTGGGCTTCCAGATATTGGCAAAGGCTCCTGCCACCCCAATAGTGCCTTTTTCAGGCAAGGCCCAAATGATAATCCTACCGCCCTAGAAAACAAACCTGGAAAGAACTAAGGGTAATACTGCACAATGCCAGTAGTCTAAACCCCAAGTTGCACGCCCTCAAAGCCCTCCTCAGTATGGAGAACATCGATGTCTGTGCTGTGACTGAAACCTGGTTCAAGGCTCATGAGAGCACCCCAGCACTATCAGGTTATACCTCATATCACGCGTTCCGGCCCCAAATCCGGACCGAACCACAAAAGGAGGGGGAGTCTCCATATGCATAAAGGATACCCACACCTCCAGGTTAGTGGCAACGCACATAGCAGCGGAGACCATCCAGGTGCAATTAACCATAGGTAGAACTGCCCTACAGTTTGTAGCATGCTACAGACCACTCTCTCAAACTCAGGATACCCACACAGCCTTCCTGAAGACACTGGAGAGTATGAATGTCTCTCCAAACACCATCATATTGGGTGACATCAACTACCCATACATAGACCGGGAACATTACCCAAGACCCAACACCCTAGGCCAAAGGTTCTTGGAGTTCATACACCCAAATGCTATGGAACAACTAGTCACCATACCCACAAGAGGAGGAACTATACTAGACCTGATCATCACACATGGGGACGGCATGCTCCACACAGGATGTATATCCCTCATCGGTGAGATCAGACCATAGATTAATATCACTGGAGATCCACATCCTGCCCCCAACCCCAGCAAAGGAGACCACGGTGAAGAACTTCTCAAAAACAAACCTCACACTTCCTAAGACTGGAGTGGTACCCTTCAAGGCCTCCAAGCCAGTGGAAAACACAACCCACGCTGCTGAAACCCTTACAAATGCCTTCTACGAGCACCTCCAGGAATGTATGGATCAAGCAATCCCTAATAACATCAGGACCCTTTCCACCAAAGGCAGGCGCACGGTCTGGTGGACCCCAGCCATAAACAAACTCTACAACAAGAGGAGAAAGCTACTACATGACAGAGCAAAATCCCTAACAGGGAAGGCATCTCTGATCAATATTAGCAGTAAAAAACGATCACTCACACAATCATCCAAGGCCACCTGTGGGAGAGGACTTGCGAAAGACACAAAAGACAACCATAAGGCCTTCTTTAGCTATGGTAGGAACATGGGTGGAAGCTCACAGTTATACTCGGAATTAGTCCAGAATGGTACAATAATCACTGAACCCACAGACATTGCCAACATACTGGCGGACAGGTTCCGTGCATATTTCTCCCCTCCCTCCCCCCCAAGAGGAGAGATATCTATCCCACCAGAGTCTAGCCTCCCAAACATCTCAGATGCCCAGGTGAGAACTGCTCTCTCTAAAGCGGGATACACAGCATCAATGGGACCGGACGGTGTCCCCGGCTGTGTGCTACACGACCTCAATGGGGACCTAAACCCGCACATAAGGCTGCTGTTTAATCTTAGCCTTACTACAGGATACGTACCCAAAGAATGGCGTACGGCAACTGTGGTCCCACTCCACAAAGGCGGTGCTTCTACGGACCCTGGACATTACCGCCCTATAAGCTTGACGAGCCTCGTCTGCAAAGCTATGGAGGGGATCATAATGGAGCTCATAAATGAAGACATTGGGGACCTACATACACTGGATCATACCCAAGTCGGCTTTGTCAAGGGCAGATCCTGCCTCTTGAACCTGGTCGACCTTTTCGGAAGAGTCACTAAGGCCATTGATGAGGGTAAGGCAGTTCACACAGACTACCTTGACCTAGCAAAAGCGTTCGACACAATACCCCACGCGGGCATCATAGAAAAGCTCACCAGCGTAGATGTAGACCCATATGTCACAAGATGGGTTGCAAACCGGATCAAGGACAGAACCCACAGGGTTAGAGTTCCTGGTGCCATGTCAGACTCTAAGCCGGTCATGAGCGGTGTCCCACAGGGCTCAGTCCTGGGCCCCCTCTTGTTCGGCATGTATTGTTCTGACGTGCAGGCAAACATGGGGGGTTGCGGCTGACAAGGTATGCAGATGACTGCAAACTGGGCACCATAATTGACACCCCATCAGACACAGACATCCACCAGAGGTCTCATAGAAATGGATAACTGGTGCCAGAGCCATGGCCTTAAGCTACATGCCAAGAAAGGTATAGTCATACCCTTTGGGAAAAACAAGGTAACCCCTAATTACCACATAGGTGGTAATCCTTTAAACACGGAAGACGTTATCAGGGACCTGGGGACCCAACTTGTCAGTAACCTCTCTTTTGACACTCACATTGCCAATGTGGTTAGGAAGACTTTCTACATTGCCCACCTGATCATGAAGGGATTCACATCCAGATCAGGGAGGTCATTGTACCCCTGTACTCTTCACTTATCAGACCAATGATTGAGTACAACGCCCCATTCGGAATGTACCTAACCCGACACCTGCAGCAGTTGGAAGGACCCCAAATGTTCCCCACCAAAAGGATAAAGGGGCTCAAACATATGTCACACGCTGCCCGACTGAAGAAACTCCGGCTTTAAACAGTCGCATACCGTCTGCTCCGAGGTGATCTGTGCCTGACATACAAGGCCATGTCCAACCCGGAATTAATGGACATGCTCCACCTCATAAGGTCCAAATCAACCAGAGCCAAGAGAGCAAGAGACACAAACCTCAACACGGATATAAATAGGACGTGCTGGAGGGACAGGTTCATCACCCAGAGACTCCCTACACTATGGAACAGAATCCCAGTCCTTGTGAGGCAGAGCCCCTCACTGACTCTGTTCAAGAGAAAGCTTGACGAGTGGATGGGAGATCGTAGGTATACCCCGGGAATCATCTCTGTGTCACTGCTGGACAGAGGCACAGCAAACTAATGGGTATAGTATCCTCATCCTAAGGGGTGGTGAAAGCCACACACACTCTGGCTAGGCTTATAAATACCGTAGGGCAGATAGCCTAGTATGTACCTATGCACCTATGAACCTATGTAGGTGTCCAGGCAGGTTGCGGGTACATGTGGTATGCTGATATTGCCAGATGTGCCTGTGAGTAATCCACAGCTACATATGGGGGACCGATAACAGTGCTCCCTGTAGGCACATGCGAGTACACCATAGGAGGGATTCAGGTTACCAGAACCAACATGGTGCTACACATGTAACCGTCACACATACCGTGAACACAGCTCAGTGCATGCTGCACCTGCACTACATGGTATGTCTGCTGCATGTTGACAGTACACAACCCACGACACATACGCACCAGTCAGTTTTCATACACAACCACTGCAACATACACATCACACGCTATGCATACACAGGCATCACATACACCTCTCACTATCTTGTCCACCCTGTGCATCAGAATATATTTGCATAACCCTGCACCGATGGTGTGGATGACAGGGATGCGGCAGAGGCTTCATCATATGCACAGGGTAATATGTCTGCCAGGGGCATAGGCTGCACCAATGGATGACATCATGTGTGTGTGTGTAAGGGCCGGTGAGTTTACTGGGCATGACTGTGCAGAATGTATGTGGATGTGGTAGAGTCTGTTGTGTCTGCCGTGTGTGGGTATGTGTGTACACAGTTCAGCCATATGTGATGCCTACACGGGGTATAATTGGCAGCCCCAGACTGTACAGTGCAGGTTGTATGGCTCACTGTGTCTGTCTGCGGCCACGTGACCCGTGCCTGCCTGGGGTCGCATGGGCACTACAGGGTGGAGGTATAGATTGGCTACTCTCCGATGACACATGTCCGCTGGAACCGTGTCCACGCTGGGACCGGCCAGGGCCACGTCCACGTGGCCTGCTGTGTCCTGGTGTGGATGGTGTAGCACCAGCTGCACTGCTGCTGCTACCGGCACTGTGTGAGAGGGCATGAGAGGTGGCACGCACACGTCGACCTACACTAGGTGGTGTTGCTGGCCTACGCCCACGTGTTCTACACCTCACCCCTACCAGGTGTTCCAGCACAGACAGCTCACGCTCGCGGATTGCCATGTCTCGGTCGAGGATTCCAACCATCTCACCTAATCGCCTATCCAGTACATTAGCAATCTGCTGTTGAGCATTCGCCAATGACTGGATGTTGTCATTTAGGGAACGGATTGCAGCCCTCTGCAGCCTCTGCCCTTCTTGGTTCTGCCGTTCTGCACGTGCCTGTGCCGCCATTACAGTCTGGAACATGCGTCTGGTGATACCAGCTGCTGCGCCCTGTACAGCAGGTGCATGTCTGCCAGAGGTCCTCCTATGAGCAGCACCAGCCACATGCCTGTGTGGCACATCACCAGTCATTACACTGGCAACATGGTGTGTAGGCGCACCTTCCGTAGCCACCACACATTCCTGCTCAATGCCAACAGATGCTGACTGTCCTTCCTCTATGGGCAACGGTGATGTGGTAAGTGTCGGCATCAGAACCGTGTGCGGGGATGAGGGGGACATAGGTGGGATGGTAACCAATGGCACAGCTTCTGCCCCTGACAACCCTGCCTGTACCTCATGCATGTGGTCATCACCGCTAGTATCTGTGTGGACACTAACATCAGATAGACCGCAGGAGGGGAACGCACCTACACCACCTGTGAATACAAAGACATACTGTAAGGTACATTACACACACACAGACACACACGCAGACACACATGCAGACACACACACACACACGCAGACCCACACACACACACGCAGACAC
The DNA here is from genome assembly GCF_019279795.1 of Protopterus annectens. Taxonomy (NCBI): domain Eukaryota; kingdom Metazoa; phylum Chordata; order Ceratodontiformes; family Protopteridae; genus Protopterus; species Protopterus annectens. The sequence continues at coordinate 527,634,071 of NC_056741.1, forward strand.
ACACACACACGCAGACACACACACACACGCAGACACACCATGCATGTGATATTGCAGATGGCATGCAGCATTCCCACACTACAGCACAGGGAATGCAGCCCAGACATTAATAGTGTTAGTATGCATACTGCCCTGGTGTGCACACTACATCAAGCAGGTGTGCTATCAGTAGGCATGCAGTACACACAATCATGGTAGTTTGCATGCATCACCGTGATACACCATGTGGCCACCGACAGGTTAACAGTACACATGGCTGACGTTACCTTGACATGTAATCCGCCGACAAGTGCGGTAACATGTGGACATGTATGACAATGGTGTCCCGCCACATGCACGACATCATAATGGGCTTCACAGTGCATTGTTGTGTGTACAGCCTACAGATAGAATGCATGCTTAGCAAATATGTATGTGCAGGTGTGGTTAGTGTGAGCCGTGTACATAGCTATACAGTGGGGAGCACAGGCACTGTGCCACTGCATGGCAACAGGATGCATGTATGTTGCTGTGCGATGCATAACATGGACGCATTGCATTGCCATGACTGCAACACAGTCATGCTGTTCCACAGCACGTATATGGTAGACATCGGTGGCACCGCCGGTGGCTGCAGACAGGCATTCCGGTTGTCTGGTGTACCACATCAAATGTACAGGTGGTCCACTACGGCTATGATCGCACTATGTGTGGACGATGTGCAACGGTGTCTATCCACATCGGACGTACTGTGTGGCAACATGCCTGTGGCTATCACCCATGGCCATGTGTGACTGGGTCTTGGACAATTGTGTGTGATGGGCATCGTGTACCCATTCCTGTGGTGTCCCATGTGACATACACCCATACATGTCGGAGGTGTCACAATCCAGAGGGCTATGCAGACAATAATGTGGATGTTTGCTATGTCGGGTGTAGGTCATGTGATGGTGTGACAATATTGCAGACAGAACACCACGGGCGTGGGACATGTTGGGTGGCGTGTCACAATGTGTGCACACAATGCAGGGGCATATGTCACATTGGTGACACCTGTGTGCTGCCCAGATCACTGCTCACTGTGTGGTACTGTGTGCGTACCGCGAATGGTGTTCCAATGCATACTACATATGCATCCATTGTAGAACACATCCACCGTTGTATGCATAGCTGACCGCACATATCACACTGACAGGTACTGTGGTTTCATGCCGGTGTATAATAACGGTTGTATCTACTGCACACGGGTGGCATGTGTGTGTCTGGCGGTGCAACCTGTATACCGTGACTGGAACAAAACCCAGGTGTGCATGTTATACCTGGCCACATGGTGAATAACTCCACACTGTAACATGCCTGTTACTAACAACAGTCTCACCTGCGATGGACCCATGTCTGTGCGACACGCCAGAGGTACCTGTATAGGGGCGACATAACAGTATAAACATTATCCATGACTATGTCTGTGCGACACGCCAGAGGTACCTGTATAGGGGCGACACAACAGTATAAACATTATCCATGACTGTATGACAGCCACAGTTCGCACTGTGCATGGGCGGCGCAGTGGTGCAGCGGTTAATGCTGTCGCCTCACAGCAAGAGGTTCTCTGGTTCGATTCTCGGCCAGGGTGCCTTCTGTGTGGAGTTTGCATGTTCTCCCTGCGTTCGCATGGGTTTCCTCAGGGTACTCCGGTTTCCTCCCACATTCTAAAGACATGCGTCTGGAGCATTTCTCCCCGGGCCTCTGCTGAAAACAGGATCTGTGGAACCTAGTCGGACTTTCCCGGTCAACAAATGTTAAATAAAAAATAAAATAAATAAATAAATGTCACATCATGTACCTGTGTGGTAGCATGTGGTATGCACACGTCTGCAAACACAACATAGCATACTGTAGTATGCGGCTTGTGTGCCCATATACCTGGCATGTGTTGTTACTTTACATGATGTACAGTGACACCTACACCTACAGTGGATATCATACTCATATGCAAGACTGACTTACCAGGCAGCTCCAGGCTCATTGGTTGGGAGACACCCACCTCCACGATGGCGGCTAGTGTTTCTGCATGCTGTTCCCTGGGTGCCCCCAGACTGGCCAGGAGCTCCTCTGTGTGTGAGTGGGGGCTGGGTTGGTGGCCCACCACCTGTTCCACCTTGTTCTCTGGTGATTGCGGCGGCATGCTGTTTCGCGTGCTGTATGAGGTCTGTGCAGTGTCAGTGTATCTGCTGGTAGGTGCAGTTGTTGCCACCCATGTCATTCACCCTCCTGCGCATATCCTGCCACAGGTCATCCCGCTGTTGCGCTTGCTGTGGAACATGGCTGAATAGCAGGTCATAGTTGTCATGGAGCAATGGTATGATTACTTCATCCTCCTGGCGGCTGAAGGCTGGCAGTAGTGAACGAGGCATTATCTGTAAGACATAATGATGGTGACAGGTCACATTCACACTGATGTACTGGCATACCGCTGAACATACATTGCTATGACATGTACGACATCTGCACAGTAATCTCTGAGACGCATCATGACACTGACACAGCTGATGTGTTGCTGTCACACCTGTCACACCGTTATGCAGTGGGTATCATATCATATCTCTGTGTCAACTCATCACACTGTACATACCCCATGTAGTTGGTAACCTGCTGTGGACATGTGTACCTGCATGCACCTGTGTTCATACCAATCAGCACGTGGCCTGATGTGTGCACAGTTCTACTGTTCACCTGGATGCTGTGTATATGTCACTAGGCATTACAGACACAGCCGTTATGGACGTCAGCGGTGGCACTGCACACATACACATGGCCACCTGTACATGCATGTGTTGTGCCATATACATCTACTCAGCACTGTACGGGTGTTGGACAACCTGCCACGGCTCGCCTGTATTGCACATGTGATACACATGGGAAAATGTCTAATCATATGACATTAGCAGGGATGGTCATACATAGCATGTGTGCGCGCACGTTGTACTCGCTGACACACAGCACTTGTGACACCACAAGGTGCATCAGTGCCACATTACTGATCTGGTCAGTTGATAGTGCAAGTGCCATGTGGCCATCGCATCATGTATGACTGTGATGGCACGTGCAGCCTTGCTGGACAGGGCTGCATGGTATGGCAGGGTATATCACATACATGGCACAAGGATGTGTCCCGCCTGTGGGATACCAGTATTGGGAGGGTGGCTGTCCATTCCATATGTCATTTCTATGGGTATATGGACATGTCGCATTTCTATCATCATGGTGTGGACAATGGCCTTCTGCAATGTAGGCAGCATGCTGCTTGGTGGGGGTGTGTAAGGTGCATGCTGGTATCGCACATCCATGCATACACATTACCCCTGACAGGTGCTATGTGCTGTGATATTGTTCAACACAGTGCTGTATGTGCCTGCACGGTGATATCCCATGCACATGGATGGTACCCCGGCCTGACATGGGTACCACATATGTCTACATCCAGTGCCTGCTGCCACCACCATGTCGGCGGGTGCACCGCACAGCACCATCCCTCCCACAGGGACCATGGTGTTGAGCACAGCCTAGGTATTCATTTATGGGGACGGGGATGTTCACATAGCGGGGGCACTGCTGGTATCATCCATCAGATCATGCACGTATGACGCACACCTCACACACACAGCCCATTCAGTATGTTGTTCGCAACACGGACACAGCTATACTGCTAGGCCAGGGCCATTCCCAGCCGTACATACGCAGATGCATAACACGCCTGTCTGTGGCATGGGCTACAATGACGGTGGGGTTCAACACATACCGTGTTCGACTGTGGCTGGCGCTGATGTTCTGTGCACATGTCAACACATTAACTCTGTTCTACTGTAGCCAGCGGTGATGTGCTGTGCACATGTCAATGCTGCACATTGTGTTGGTGTCTGTCTGTCAACAGGCCAGTGGTGGAACACGCAAGGGTATTTGTAATCAGATATGCATGCCGCCCTGTACAGCTGTACTGCTAACATCTCAGGTGCTAATGTGTCATGGACATGCACACCTTACCTGGAAGGGTGATAGTGGATTGCCACCCGTACCCATCACCTCTTGTGGGTTGCTATTATCCAACACCCTATTTGTATTGTATGTTCAGGCTATGCACCTGTGCAGGACATGTAGGCATGTAATGCGCTACTGCGTACCTTTGCACCCATTGCACAACATGTCACACAGGTACACTAGCAGCCATACACTTCACAGCTTGATGAAGGTACGACAGGTGTTGTACACACGTAACACATATCCTGTGGGACATGGTCATATGTACAGGCATGTCCGACAGTCACGTACCAGTGCTACCCCTATATGACGGATATGCCGTACATGTGGCAATACAGCAACTGTCACATGTACTCGTGCAATGCCCCCCTACCAACATGGAGCGGTACTGCCTGTGGGGGATGTGCGTCTGCATCCATGCTGTGCCCATAGCTGTCAGTTGTACATCATTACGTGTAACGTACCTCATTTGGTGTTTAATGGGTGCATGTTCATCACAGCTCCACATTGGTTGGGTCTGTCACACAGTCATTGTTGTACACGGTTTACATGCCAGCCATGGCTTACTATATGTGAATCAATGTGATTCATTGGGATACCATAATTATACATTAGAGCAGTGTATTCCAGCCATCATATAGCCTTCCTAGATGACACTGTTAGCCAGCCAGTAGTAGGTGTTCCGCCATCTGCACATTAGTCACACAGTATGAGGGCTACTGTTACCCATTCTGGGGACAGGGTGCTGACAGCTGTGGATGGCTGTGATGCTGTCGACAACCATGACTGCACCTGACGGTCACGTCTGGATGGGTAACATTCACAACACACACCTACCTTCACGTAGTACCACATCATCTACAACAATGGACATTCCTGCCAGAACAATGTATGCAGTATGTCTGTATGACCACTGTAGGCACCACTGGTGGCCCCCAGCATGGCAGCCGACAGCACCAGTGTATATCCCGCAGACCCATGGGTTACACCATTCACAACGCACCAGTCACGGATGACCCTGTTGTGGATCACATTGCAGTTCCACACATCATGTTACACAAGGCATCATGCACTGAGATGTTGTGGACGGGTGAACAGCTCTGCAACTCAACATACGCACATGACACATCACCTGGTACAATATATCTCGCATACAACATGTTATTGTGACTGCCCTGTGATGGCAATACACAGACTATGTGTACTGGGACATGCGATGGCTCACCGGTGTTATAGCCCTCTGGGTGTGTGTCTAGCCAAGTGTACAGTAGGCAGTGGTCTGAACACAGGGACACTGTACATTGACCTACTGTGTCACTGCAACTGTTGCCTATGCTCCTACTGTTATTGTACAGGCATGTGGTATCTGACCACTATGACAGTCCTGGTCGACCACAATGCTGTGGCACTCATAACCTGCAGCCATCGGCCTGGGGTGTGGAGCACACATGTACATCTTCACATGCTATACTGCCTCTGTGGCAGTTTCACATAACTGTCTCCGGCAGGGCTGTAACAGGCAGGCACGACATGGGGTCATGTGGGACAATGCTTGCATCTTCCACTGTGCTGCACACAAGCGAGCCACACACACTATTGCACCACTCACATATCTCTGTGGTGACTGGGACCTGCCTCTATGCTCTGCGCAGCACACCTGCGAGTATGGATTGTACATGGATCGTACCTCCCAGGCACATACCTGGACTGGAACACCCACAGGTGAGGGGTTCACACATCACACAGTGTTTTGCACACATCCTGGATAGTTGTCTAACACAATGCATCATAGGTGCTCCATGTGCAGATACCCGTGTTTGTGACCGCTATACACATTGTAACACGCGACAGAGTCAACATTGTACACCACAGGTTACATACCGTCTGTGTTGTTATACTGTACATTGGGCCTCAGACAGCTAATACTGCCATGTGCTGACAGCAACCCACACTTCCCTGGAATAGACAGCCATGTACCTACACATGTTCGTGTCATGCACTCCGCTCAGCTGGATGACACATTACACAACACATACCATACCTACACTACCCTTAGCATGCACAATACCTCCATGTGACTGGTGTGACACACCTGGGGTTATCCCCTCTTTGGTGGATTAAACACATATGTTACACGGCCCTGCTAGCCACACCCTGGAAACACACCCATCCCAGCATACACGGAACATGTGTACTACGACCAGTACTACTGACGTCTGCTGACAGCAGTTGTTAACGGCATGACACCCCAGCAGATGGACAGTGCACATACATATGCTGACACATACCACAGTGCGCTTCCGTAGCATGTACACAATTGCAGACACCATGCTATTCCACACAGAGACATGGCGGTACTGACCTGTTCACTGACACCACTGTGGTTGTCATGTTCCATGCACATATGATGTACAACCACATGTGCAGGCTGTTGCACAGTGGTGTACATTCACATGTGTGGGGTGCATCACTTGTCAGCCATGGTGGGTCCTCGACGTCCATGATCACATACTCCAAGGCTAGCTACCTAAACATGACTGCCACACATTGCGGTGTGGGGTCTCAGGTATTGTGGTGGTATGTCTGTATTGTTTGGCTACATCCACATCTGATGTCACATACAATAGTCACCCAGGCATTGCAGACCGAGCTACTGTTGGCAACGTGCTAGGCGATGGCGTACTTACTGACAATACACCCTCTCACTCACTACAGGGTCGCAATCCGTACATGGACATCGTAGTGTCCCTGTGGACACATACACAGTACTGACATGCACACGATATGTCCTGGGACACTGGCCCGATGTCACCTTCCGATGTCCCTGGCTGTAATGTCCCACCAACCTGTTCGGTATATGTCTCCGCACCAGGCCACTATGTTCACTGCTAGCCTGTTGTCGGACATTGTGTACCCTGACCGCCGCACAGCGGCATTTCTCGCACTACCCACGGGTGGCACTGCATTGCATGTGTGGGACTGTAGTCCTACACCCATGACTGGACCATTCTGAATGGCAATGGGGCACATCCTCACGAACGTGATTCCCACACACATTGATAGCCTCCAGGCCTTTCCTAGCACCCATGTTGGGCTTGTGTATGCCACAGCACGGCACATACACATGCTGGCCACCTGTCATACCGTTGCATGGGCGGTTGGGGTGGTACAGAGGCAGACACATCAGACGTTGTCCTCACATTGCCCTTCAGCACCATTCCACGTTCTGGTATTGGCAACTTACACATCCACCTGCACATCATACCCTGCGTCTCAAGATGTTATGCTATGTGGCTCATGGACAGGACACACAGTGGTGCGAGCATACCATAGTACCTACTACATGTCAGGTACATATGGCATTACACAGTCCTCAGTCATGGGGCCCCTCATGTTCACTATCTGCTTATATACAGAACATGCTGTCACAGAGTACTGTCCATGCCTAGATATCCCACGCCTACATACCAAGCGCCATTATTGCTCCACCAGCTCATACCGATACCAACCATATGGGTGTCAGTGTGGCGGATACATCATATGAGTATCATGGCATCGGGATGCATGACACATGGTGCATGCACATCACCTTTGCATAACAACATTCACCCACTGACTATCACATGGATACTGGTCCCGTACATACATATCACATTGTACATGGTTGCTGTACATACATATGCCACACACAGTCCTGTGGTTACCGTATTCCACTGTGGCATGGATACCCTTCTGCAAGGCCACACCTATCTGTACTGTGTGTGATGCTGGTACATAGGTAGCCATTGTCCCTGTGAAATACACACATCTACACACAGTCAAGGGTACAATACCACATCTATGGTGTACCTTCAACAACAGCTACAGCTTTACATGGCACAACATTGTCATGCCACGATGTTTACCAGGCTCAGACAGTTTACATATGCGTCTGACATATGGACAACACATCTGTACACATCTGCATACCACATACTCAGGGGTGTCTTCTGCTCTGACACGGCCCATGTCCTCCACATTACTGATGCATATACTCCTCATACATGACATCTGCAGTGGGCAGTGTGAACGGACTGCTCCTGGATATGTGCACACATGCCACACTGCATGGGCTGGGCTTCTGTGTTACTTCCACAAACACAACACACACCATGCTGTGGAACATAGGTCCTGTGCACATCCCGCAGGGACACACAGTAGCACTGTTCATGTGATACCTCCCTTGCTGTTTGAGTGACTCGTAGTCCTGGTACCACTGCAGCAGCGGTACTGTGTAGATGTGCAGTTGACACCCGCCTCTGCTGTTCACAGGACACTACCATGGGGAGGTGACACTACTGTGTACACTGCATATGTGTTTACACATGGACCTGCCAGACTGCATTGTTGCCCACTGTGCACCTGTGCAGCTGCTACACGTCCTTTGGGCATGGTTACTTGGTGTCCCTTCCAGTTCGGATAGCTATCATGCTACTACTCTGTCCCATACCTACAGGCCATATGTATCCTGTTATTGTACATACCAATAGGCGATACCTGTGTTATGCATGATATGCCTGTGATACTGTGTATGATATCGGTCATATCTACCTAGACAGCTTTACATTACACATATTTCACATAGTATCCCCTAATGCAGGGCATACGTGCACGTCGGCCGCACCTTACGTATGACATCAATGGTATATGCCCATACACATGCGTGCTGTGACAGTATACATACATGTCCTATCCCCTGCTATGGCACTTCCTTGTTGGACATCCACTGCCAGCAACAGCGTGTGGTATGGCATTGTTCTCTCTAATGCCCCCCTGTGGCAGCCCTTGTGGTGTCTCTGCTGTGTACATGATGTCCCACTGCTGTACACACGGTGTCCACAAGCATTGGTATGCTCGGCAGGGTATCACTACATAACTACCTTTCACCACTTTCTGCATTACGGACAAGTGTAATTAATTACAACCACCATTCGCATACAGTACAGCTTCGTCATACACATCATGCATTACACAACCGTACATATCGTGTGTTCAACATACCTTGTCGGTGTTTCATTCCGTGTTTCGTTCTGTGTATTGTTTTTCCGTTTTCTTTCGCTTTTGGTTGTACACTGCTGGTTCGGTATGAGCATACAGTTTGAATATCCTGCGAGTCATCCTTATATCCGTCGATACCTGCAACATGTGAATTCATCCCACCAATTGCTGTTCCTCATTGAGTAATTACGTGCATATCACCTGTGCATCTACTCCATTCGCAAATTACGCGTCCATACTGGGGTATAATTGGATTCCTCACCTGGGCATTGGCTATTTGCCCTACCTTTGTGGAGATGGTCTGTATTGTGTTATGTTATGTGTAACTGCAACCGCTATGCATGGCGACAGGTATATTTCGAAGTAATGTTACCCGTGGATTGTGTGTGTAGGGTGTAGTTTTTGGTTAGACATGTGGGTGTCCCTGTCCTGATGATGAATGATAATGGAGTATTGCATTTAAAATGGTAACATGGCTGTTGTATTCCTTTATACAATGCATGCAAGTATGCATCCGCCTTTAATTGTGTCTCCCAGGCGAGATGTTGTGGTTATGCAGATGTCATTGACTGACTGTATGTTTGTGCTGCTATTATGGTTTGTATTCCTTTAATATCTACGGTGGGAGATATCGGTGGTTGTACGTGATGGATACGGGTTGTGGGCCTTGCATCTCTACATACACAGTATAGTTGTCTGTGTGCTCCATCCCTACCTGGAGAGTTAGCAGTTAATAGTCTTTTGTTATGGGAGTGTAGCTTGGGCTGTTGTTAATTGGTTCCAATATCATCTGCAGGTGGCCTTGCTGCATGTATACCCCCGTAACTTCTGTGGTATATCAGCGGCTATGTGTACGTGTGTAATTACGTGCATATCACCTGTGCATCTACTCCATTCGGTAATTACGTGTCGATACTGGGGTATAATTGGATTCTCCGCCTGGGTGTTGGATATTCGCCCTACCTTCGTGGGGATGGTCTGTATTGTCTTATGTTATGTGTGACTGCATCTGCTATGCATGGGGACAAGTATGGTCTGCATTCATGTCACCCATGGATTGTGCGTGACAGGTGTAGTATTTGTTTCAACAAGTGGGTGTACTTGTCCTGCCGACGTATAATAACAGAGTATTGCATTCATAACTGTAACATGGCTATTGATTGCATTTCTACAACGCATGCAATTATGCAGCCGCCTTTAATTGTGTCCCCCACGCGATATGTTGTGGTTATGCAGATGTCATTGACCGACTGTATGTTTGTGCTGCTGTTACGGTTTGTATTCCTTTATGTACAGTGGGGGATGTCGGTGGTTGTACGTCACGGATACGGTTTGTGGGACTTGCATCTCTACATAACCAGTATAGTTGTCTGTGTGCTCCGTCCCTACTTGGAGAGTTGACAGTTAATTGTCTTTTGTTATGGGATTGTTGGTTGGGCTGTCGTCATGTGGTGTCGGTATCGCCTGCAGGTGAGCTTGATGCATGTATACCTCCGTAACATCTGTGGTATATCAGCGGTTGTGTGTACGTGACAACTATCCCTTGTCATTCTGTCCCAGATATTTGCAGTCATTGTGGTCCTGTTGTTGGGATAGCCTGTTTGCCAGTGGTTGCCACATATTCAGATGGGGATTGATTGTTTGACACTTGTAGAACACACAGCGGTGTTTACGGGCCGACACGTGGCCACGGTCAGTACTGGGGTAGCACATACGTATTTCCGCGGTACATACCTATTGCTGTGTGACTTTGCCGACGTATCTTATTGCAATTAACATATCGGTGTCGTACATACAGGCATGACTATTACATACGTCCTTTCCATTTCATATGGGGTATATTCCTGTGCTACCATCTGGGACATTTTCACTTTGTATCGTTCTACGTCGCGACACACCTAGCCAGGGTGGGGCTGTCACTACTACTTTGGGACTAGTAGTGTACATATGCCTGAGGCTAGTTTACCGTATGCCTACACCTAATATTCCGCTCTGCCTCTAACGTGGCACCAACATACACATGTTGCAGACACACACACATTACACTCACACAGTGACGCACACGGCACCCTCACCGCACACGTACACATACTACGGCACTCACGGGGATAGTTGCACATAGTACCTATGTGGACCGCAACACCGGTGGCGGTGTCTACCTCCCCTTCATATCATCATACTATTACACGCGCATGTACTGTTACAGTACTGTGGTCTGGCGATCTTTCCGCCTCGCGGTTATGCATATCGGTATGTTACCCGTTCCATGGTTGGCGGTATCCTCTTATGTTGAACCTCCCGGATGTTCAGGTTGTCGTTTCACTATGTATACTATGTACAGATATCGCGGGTTACATCTCAGTCACCTTATATCCCTCTAATTCCCTGTCTTAACTGTAGTATATATATGTATATGTGTACGTATATTTCTATATATATATATATATATATATATATATATATATATATATATATATAAAATTATATCTATCTACATATATATATATATATATATATATATATATATATATATATATATATATATATATATATATATATATATATATATATATATATATATATATGTATACATCTTGCGGCGAACGTGGCAGGCATACAGCAACGCCGTATGCTGTAGGACCCGCGTACTGTTCAGGTGTTGGCGTTACATGCTCCACTGACTGTTGGGTGTACAGTGTTTGGGGACTGCCTATGTTGGAGTCACACAGGAGGCCACCCATACAGTACACTTTACAGGTGGTCATGTTTGTGTGCCATCCATTTCACTGTGTGTGCAGGTAGGGAGGTGTCAGTCCATGGGGCCTACGCTGCCAGAGTATGTGCTATACGTTCCCTCTTTGCCAAGGCATAGGCATATTGGGTACGCCTCCGTCTGCCTACTGGGGCTGGCACAGTGTGTTCCTGGTCTGGAACCCTCTGTGCCTGGACTGGCCTTGGCAGTTGTGGTGGGCTTTGTGGCCCTTCACTGTTATGTCCCTGCAGCAGCTGCTTCCGCAGGATCATATTATGTAGCATGGCACATACTATGAATATGTGGGCACATGTGCCTGGAGAGTACTGCAAGGCTCCACCAGATGTATCCAAGCACCGGAACCATGATTTCAGCATCCCGAACACACGCTCTATGATTATTCTGGTTTGTGCGTGTGCCTCATTATGGCATTCTTGCATGTGTGTGTGTGCATTTCTGATGGGAGTCATCATCCACGGCTCCAGTGCATAGCCAGCATCCCCCACGAGATGGCCTTGTGGGATGTCCCCCCTGGCAAATACCTGGTACAGCTGTGAGGCATGCCAGATATGGGAGTCATGGTAGCTTCCAGGGCTGCCAGCACACACATCCATGATAATGCCCTGAGCATTGCACACCACCTGGCAATTGATGGAGGGGAATCCCTTGCGGTTTATGTAGCGTCTACCCTGCTCGCCAGGTGGTGACTTGATTTGTATGTGCATACAGTCTATCGCACCCAGTACCTCCGGGTATTGTGCCACATGGTGGAAGTGGTGCATATTGCTAGCCAAATCCTCCTGTGATCTGGGGAAGTATATATGCTCATTGGCATGTGGTAACATGGCATCCAGGAACTGGTGTAGTACCCTGGATGCTGATGCCTGTGAGATGCCCATTATATCTCCAGTTGGCCTTTGAAAGGTACCTGTGGCCAGTATTCGCAAGCTTACACATACCTTTGTGTCCACTGGGATGGGTTCCCCTCTGTTGTTTCTTGTTCTCAGGCGTGGCCGGCACAGCTTCACTATTTGCTGTAATGTGTCCCTGTCCACCCTGTAACGCTCTACTACCTCCAGGTCTTGTAGCCCCTGGTAGGTTACCCTTGGTCTGAACACTCTCCTTCTCCTCCGAGGCCTATGGTGGTTGTCGGCACCCTCCTCCACAACACCGTCTGTCTCTAACACATGCTGATGGATCACAGCCACGGCAGCACCCAACATGTACATTTTAAAAGTTCCCCGTGTGTTTACACCTATAGTGCGGCATTTGGGAATACACGGCTGTGTGTTGTGTGCATTCACACTTTATACTATTGTGCTGTGCACACCGATGATGTCATAGGGTGTATTTGTACGGCCGTATCTGGGGGTTATCTTCCGTGTTTTACCGATGGAACTACAACGCTGTTGCCTTTGGTGTTGCATTACTCTTGCCTGCCATGGATTACCTTTCGACCTTCCCTTACTATTTCTGCACGTTGCACCTACTATTTTCCAGCATGCATCCTGCAGAGCACTGTCATGTGTACTTTCTGGGACATGGCATATCATGCGTTTTGTGTGCTGCCGCCATTGTGCTGCCTGTCTGCTTTGCTCTGCTGTGTCAGGTCTTCTATCTTTGCAATCTGCTACCTCCCCTACTTTCTTTGCATTCATATGCCTCCCCTATCCCGTTTTGCAGGTTTCTGCATGCAGAGTTGTCAGCTGCCGCCGATTGGCCTTCGTGGGTTGATTAGTGTTGATTGCTCATTAGTACTCCTATTACACTTCTTCCGCATTTCCTCATATTCTTAACATCACCTTCTTGTTTCCGATGTTGTTTGCGGGACAAGCGTCACATGACTACGTTAAGGGAACGTAGTCATCCTTGTGCACATGCACTTCTGCGCGCATTGTGTGCTCTCAGCTGAACTATTACCCCACACCCCGGTCCTGCAGCTGTGATTTGCGATGTACAGCCCAGGTTTGCTGTGCTCCAATGTGCTTCCTGCTACGGTGGCACACCCCTCTGCAGATGACATGTATTCCCTGTAAGCCACTCCTCGGTGTATTACCGCTGCGCCATTTGGTACAGCCTTATGCCGGCGGGGGATTTGTGATTCAGTATTATCTGCCTCATTTGCATGGCATTGACTACTAATTCATAGTTACCACGCCGAACACTGCCGCGAGTCCTTGGCAACCCTTGCACCGTGGTTGTGGCGTTCCATGCATACCATGGTGTATTATGCTGTGACCCTGCTGTGTATTACGCTGCTGTTTTATAACATTGTTATATTATTTCATTGTATTGCACCTTCCGCAAACATGTCCTAGGGTTCTGATGTGAGTTGCTGTGGACATGCCATTTAAGTTATTTACATGTTGTGCATGTTTTCTTTTGACATTCTCTGTGTATTTCGCCATTGGCATATGGTAACAGTGTGACACCTGGGTCTGACACTCTTCCGTTACTCCTATGTTCTGTTTGGGAAAATGTAAACCGTTTTTTTTTGGTTTACATTGCCGTGGGCTTATGCTACGCCTGCGCCACTTCGTGAATCGCTATATGCCTTCATTTTCATGGTGCAACACCGCACATGGGGTGTTTAGCATACCTACGCCAGGGGCTGCGCAGATCCGGCGCACGCTGGTAGTGCACGTGGGATTGGATCGTACCTGAATCACTCGGCGGCCATATTTGGTGTTGTAATGCCTACGCTATGCGTGCGCCTGGCGCAAGGTTCATGAATCCCAGGGTCAGTTTTTGTTAAATATTTTCTCTTGAAATAAGTTTTGATGTTTTTTTTCGATCTTCAGTTTAGCCGTTTCACTACATGGTCCCACTCTTTTGATTTGCCTTGCTTTTTACCAGTAGCTAGGCATTTGTACTGCTAGATAGTAGTTTACTCTCAAATTAGAAATTCACAATCTGATCTTACTCAAGAAGTGTGTTTACTTATTAGAAATCTAATTTGAAAGTTTTGGTACAAAAACAGTGAAATAATATTACCATCTTGCCAGTACACTCAAACAACTGCCCCAGCACATTTTAACATTTTTGTGTTTTATTTATTTTTTATAGTTTGCTTAAATGTGCAAAAAACTTACAAGCATTAGTATTAGAAAGTTACACAAGAATGATAACTTTAATAAGGTATAACCTCAGGCAATGAAAGAACCAAACTGATATGCAATGCATAACTCTTTAAAGTGGGAGCAATAATAGTAAAACTACATAACTAACAAACACAAATAAATAACAGTTAAGCTTTCATAAACAAAGGGCAAGCTGTCTTGCACCCCCTCCTATGTGGAGGGGTTGTACCTCCCACATCTCTCCTGTATTACTATTTGAACCATATCATGTGGTACCCACTGTACTGTAAAGTTGTTTTAACTGAGTTTGTCCCAAATGTAATCACTCTAAATTTATATTTAACACAAATGCCTTAGTTCACTGTTTGCTTCTACTCTGGCTTAGATTCAAAAGATGAATAATTCTTTGCCGGAATATATCTGTTTGACTGATACCAGTGTCAAAGATATTGATAAGGCATTTACAGCTCATTTGAACTAATTGACTGATTTGTGTTCTGAGGTATACAAGGTTAAGAAAATATGGATGTTGCCAAAGCATGGTTGGAATATTCTGAGGCCAAACTTATGGACTGGAATGACTGGAGTAGAAGGAAGAATAAAAGATTTAATGGTATTCCTGAACAGGTGGAAACTGGTAAATGTGCTGCTTTCTTGCTGCAGCAAACACTGAATGGACTGGGTTATTGGCTACAGATCTATGTGTAGAATAGTGTGTGTTGTACTTTTAAGAAGCATTTCGAAGCACAGAATTTGCATATAAATAGCAAGCAGGTGCTAGCTTCAGTGGAATTTTGAGAGTGCAGCCAGAGGGTGAACATGCATGAGTGTGACAGCTAGTTAGTTTATAAGTTAAAGTTATTAAGCCTCAATCCTGATGTGTTTGTACATAATAAAACTACTTAAACAGAACCCACAGATGTTCGTCTGTTTTATCCTGACCAGACGAGCGACATGGTGTCAGAACAGGGATTCTAGAGACTGCTTTTCAGAGCTACGAGGTGCAGAGTTAACAGTGAAGGTAAACTAAGTGAACCAAGTCCAAAAAAGGGCCAGAAATTAACTAAAGTTAATGAAAACTTAAAATATTTATTTATTAAAAAAGATAAAACGGAGCATTACAAAGGCACAGAACACATTATTAAATGAACGAGGGGCACAAAAAGTTTAATAATTAAATAAAATGTCGAAATTAAGATATTTGATAAAACGATTATCAGAAAAGCACATAAAGGGTTTGGAATTACCTTGGAATTGCAAAACAAGCATGTTTAAAGTAAAATGAGCAGAAGAAAAGTATAATGGGCATAAAAAGAGATTAAACGAGCAAAACAAATATAATAAAGGGCAAAAAAGGGCACACTAAGTATAAATAGCAAGGCAACTGCATTTTTTGGCAAATTACTGTGTTTTGGCATAAACTATTTTGCATTGACTAAAGCTACACAGGGCATAACTAGAGTTATTCGAAGTATCTCATAGTGTGTAAAAGTGTTTACAGTGCATGCTTATTACTGTGCATTTATTCTGAAGAGTTTGTGTGAAAAGTGCAACTATTTCATAAACTGCAGTCAAAATACAGCCATTTTGAAAAGTTTCTTGTGCTGGGTGTGACTATTCTATTGATGGAGAACCTGTGACATGCATGTCAGAGGTGATACACCAAAGCATTTTTGGTGATATGCCACTGTTCACCAACACCCAAGTTACCAAAGAAACTGCTTTTGCATTTGTTGCTCATGTGAATTACATAACATTATTTTTTGCCAGAAGCCAGTTCAACAACACTGCTGCAGGGGTAAGGAAGTTATTAACCTCAAAGACTTTTTCAGTATACTGTCTCGAAAGAGTCTGCAAAGAGTAGTGCTGACATTGTTTTTCACTTTGTGGTTACACTTCTGCAAAGGGCAAGTAGTCTGCATTTCTAAACGTGTTGTTTTACATTACTCTCAACTGTTCCTCAATCCCTCCTAAAAGTGGGGACTTTTTACACTTAATAATGACAATTAGATTTATAGACTTATTTTACCTCAGAAAATGTATATTAATTCACGTTCATTTTTTCTGTTAGTGTGTCAAATTAATAGTACTAGTAGTTTAAAACTGTCAATGTCTCTTATTTCTAGATTTGTCCTGATTCTGCTGAGATTTATCCCTGAAGTACTGAGAGCTATGCTGTTTTATTTGTTTGTTTTATTTATTTTTGTTTGGGGGGGGGGTGACACACCAACAGAGTCACGTTGGACATTTCCCGAATTTGTGGCATGCCGAACCCAAAAGGTTCGCCATCACTGGTCTATTCGCAGAGTGCCACCATTACAGAATGTTTCTTGCACTGTACAGAGTTATTTAGCAAAGTACAGCCACTTTGAGAAAGTTTCAGTGTGCTATGTACAATTTATTCGCAAAGTGCAGTTCCTTCTAAATGTTTTTTACTCTGAGCTTCTTCTGCCCAGTGTATTTGAACAGTGCAGTTATTTTAAAATGTTACTTACACTGATAAGAGGTGATTTCTTACAGTACAGTGATCTCAAGGATATTCTTGTGCCCAGTAGATTTATTTCACAAAGTTCATTATTCAGAGGCTTGTTGTGCTATTGGGCATAGTTACAAGTACTGGCATAAATTTCTGGCATATGTATGTGTGTGTGTGTGTGTGTGTGTGTGTGTGTGTGTGTGTGTGTGTGTGTGTGTGCGCGCGCGAGTCCATGCACACTTGCAAAAGCTTTTATGGGATTTTGCTCTGTCATGCAGTAGCTTCCTTCTTTTGTTATACAATTTGTTAATGGCTGAGGTCCACCAGACAGGACGCTTGCCTTTGGTGGAGAGGGACTTGGATTTATTTGGGATTGCATGATCCATGCATTCTTGGAGATGTCCATAGAAAGCATTTGTGAAGGATTCAGCATTGTGGGATGTGGTATCCACTGGCCCAGTGGGCTTAAAGGATACCATCTCAGTCTTAAGAAGAGTGAAGTCTGCTTTTGAGAAGTTTTTCACTGTGGTCTTTTGTGCTGGGGGTGGAGGTGGGATATGTATATCCAGGGTGATTAGTTTGTGGTCAGATCTCACTAGTGAGGGGTATACCTCCTGTGTGGAGCATTTTGTCCCCATGTATGTGATGATCAGGTCTAGTATATTATCTCCCCTAGTGGCAGAGGTGACTAGTTGTTCCAGTGCATTTGAATTTATGAATTCCAGGAACCTTTGGGCTAGGGTGTTAGGGCTAGAATAATGTACCCAATCTAAGTTAGGGTAGTTGAAGTCTCCCAGTATGATGGTATTTTGTGATAACATTATTTTTTGCCAGAAGCCAGTTCAACAACACTGCTGCAGGGGTATTTTGTGATACATTCATATCCTCCAATGTCTTCAGGAAGGCTGAGTGGGTTTCCTGAGATTGGGAGGGTGGTCTGTAACATGCTACCAGTTGTATAGCAGTTTTGCCTATGGTTAGTTGCACCTGTATGGCCTCCGATGCTTCGTGTGTTGCTACTAACCTGGAGGTGTGGGTGTCGTTGATGAATATCGACACTCCCCCTCCCTTTGTGGTTCGGCCCAGGTTTTGGGGCCGAAAAGCATGATACGAGTATAGCCTGGTAGCGCTGGGGTGCTCTCAGGAGCTTTGAACCAGGTTTCAATTACTGCACAGACGTCGATGTTCTCCATACTGAGGAGTGCATTGAGTGCCTGCATCTTGAGATTTAGACTTCTGGTGTTGAGCAGCATTACCCTTAGTTTTTTTCCATTTTTGTTATCTAAGGAGGTGGGTTTGTCTTTTGAGCCTTGCCTAAAAAAGGCACTATGGGGGTGGCAAGAGCCTTAGCCAATATCCGGAAGCCTAGTGGTGACAGGTGCAAGCCGTCCCTTGCGAAGCAGCATGGCTTGTCCAACATGTCATCCCAGGCAGACAGACATTGGATCCCCTTAGAATGACACCAGTATTTGAGCCAATTATTAAAACTGATCATCTTGTCTTTGTATTGTGGCATCATTCTTGGTGAGGGCAAGATGCTGCTCAGGGTCAGGGTCATACCAGCCTGGGCTACATAATCAGAGAGCTCCTCTATGTCTCTTTTCATGTAGTCCAGGGAGGTACGTCTCAGGTCATTCACGCCAGCATGGACAATGATGGAGTCATATTTGTACTTGCTTTGGAGTGACCTGAGTGCGTGTGTTGTGGCGGATCCTAGCTCCCGATAGGCAGCTCATAGTCACCCTCCTTGTTCAGCCTGGTAAGCGGGACATCAGTGTGTCTGACTATAGAGTCACCTATTACTAGTGTATCAGGCATGGTGTTTGGCCTTAAGGGCTGTGATTGATTGACACACTGATTTATTGAAGTATGTGTTGCATGTGTTTTGTTTTGAGGTGGTGGATTTTTGGATGTCTGCTTTGAGAGCCTCTGTTGTTTTGGTAAGTTTTTTATTAGAGCCTCCGAGTATGTCTTTGTGTTTTTATATGTGTTGGGTTTGCAGTTGTGGTAGGTCTATGTGGGACTGGGTTTGCTGTGTGTGGTGTCCATCTCCTCCTGTCTGGTCATGCAAGCCCTGAGTTGAGAGAGTTCAGCCTCCAGTTTGGCTATATAGTTGCATCTCTCACATGTATTTGTGTTTGTTGGGAGGAAGAGAGGGTTGTCTGTGTACATGAGACAATTGTAGCATTGTCTCAAGATACCCAGATTAACCAGCTGAACTGGAGAGGACGCCAGTACTCTACCACTCGACATGCTAGAACAGTATAAAGGAGTGCCGTGCCTTTAAGGGAAGTGGATATTCACAGGGGTGGTAGGTGGATGTAGTGCTTACTTAGTAGGAGAGTGCTTACTTGGTAGAGAAGTTTTGAGAACAAGTGCTAGGCTTATAATATAGCGAGTAGTCTGATTATACTAAAAATTTGAAGAGCAGACTTGGCGGAGCCAGAAGAAGTTTAACCTTGTTTAACCGGTGCTGCGCTATGTGCGCAGCCGCGCAAAGCCGTTAAAACACGGATTTTAAACAGGGAACTTCAAAAGAGCTAGAAATGGTCCAAAACAACCAATTACTACAGCTCTTGTGCTGAGGTCACATCCTACAGGGACAGGTAGGCTGCTCAAGGCTCCCCACTCCCACTGGTGAGCAAAGAAACTTCCTTCTATCCAAGTAAGGTAATGGACAACACAGGAACTACACCACAGCCCAGAATACAGCAATGCCTGTAAACTGGTCTAAACTAGTCGAGGAGAGGCAGAAAAACAAGGATTATATTTTTGGTTTTTTTTTTGCTTTTAGATAGAAACACACAGAAAATGCAGAAACAGTAATAAATTCTTATTGAGGTTGTTTTGCTGCTTTAGGACTAACACTGTCTCACCTGATATTTGAGCTGAGTTGGCACAATAATATATTTGCTTTAACTTATTATGGCTCTGAGCAGTGGGCAAGGATTCTCTACCCGTTAATGTTATCTGCTGCTGTGTGGTTCCCCAAATTCCATGGTTTCCTGTGGACTGTTATTTCATGGACTTGAGAATGTTAACATCAGTATTGCTTTAGGGCTTTGATTTACATTTATCACATTTTGTAAA
This sequence comes from Protopterus annectens, assembly GCF_019279795.1. Taxonomy (NCBI): domain Eukaryota; kingdom Metazoa; phylum Chordata; order Ceratodontiformes; family Protopteridae; genus Protopterus; species Protopterus annectens. Next base: position 527,654,520 of record NC_056741.1, read on the forward strand.
TGATTAGCTTTTTTGCTATCTGTCTTACAGTCTTATGATCAGATGAATTTATGTTTGTTCTCATACTCAGTGTACATCTGACTGAGATAATAGTTCAATTTTACAGTGCATTTCTGCATATTATTGGTTTATATCTACAAACTTTCATTTGATTTTTATAAAATGTGCTCAGGTAATAAGACTCAAAATAAGTTGAAGTTGAAACTGCATCTAAAAACACAAAGTACAGTGTACAACTATTATCTACACTGTTTCCCTAGATATATATATGGATTCACTTCAGAAGATCGAATTTCCAAAATCTCGAACTGCAAATAACCGAAACCAAAAGCTCGAGTTTCAGAAACTCGAACTTCTGAAGGGAAACCATCAAAAAAAAAAAAAACACAAACTTCGCTTTTGCAGGGGGGCTTCACCCCCCTGCACACCCCCCCTACTTAAATATACCAACTCCAAGATCGCGCTACAGTGGGGAGATGGGAAATCTCCCGTCTTGCGCTGTATGCGGAAGCACAAAATGGGAGATTTCTCACTTCCTGCCAACACCGCAAAACAAATAAAACATTACGTACACACAAGGCGTACAACAATACTTGCCTCTGTGTGCACGTAATGTATTAAGGTAAGTAAAGTCTTATTTCTATACACTACACACATTCGATTTATTAAAATCTTGATCATATGGTCTCGACCATATGAAATTCGAGATTTCAATAATTCGATTATGTGAAGTGTTCCCATATATATATATATATATATATATATATATATATATATATATATATATAATTTGTTGACCGGGAAAGTCTATATATATCTATATATCTATATCTATATCTATATATCTATATCTATATCTATATCTATATCTATATCTATATCTTTTGTTGAAAAGTCTCAGAATGAGGCTAGCATATGATCTTCTATTCTAGAATAACAAATACAGGGTTTCAAGGGTGTTTCACTATCATAGTCTCACAGACACCCATATACTTAGTTTCTGTTAGGAGTGGGCATATGAAGTGTGTCATCCATTAACAGAATGCTGCATGACTGAAGACTGCAGAAGTGTTTGACATTCAAATGTGTGAACACTTGTGTGATGTAACAAAAAAGCAAACGATAAAAAATTACTGTAGCAATAAAGAAGCATTTTGGCGGGCTTTACCTCCTCTACTCCAGTTTCAGATGCTGCACCACACCAACACTGCTATCAACTCCAAGACAGATGCACCTAAGAAGGGAATTCACAAATGTGATCCAATCTAAGAATAAGTATATAAAAACAAAATCTCGCTTTAGTGTTCACACATATGAATGTCAAACACTTGTGTGATCTTCTGCTCTTCTTTTATCCAGAATATGCATTTATTGCTTTGTTTATATTAGAAGCAAAAAATCCTGTATATTTCATCAGAAAAAAAAAACAAACAGTTCTGTGACTACAAACTTGACATCAAAACTTCATTTGTTAATGTGAAATTCAGCAATGAGTAGCACTAAAATTCCTAAGGATGGAATTGTAATCTTTGGTGCATTTTTTATCTAAGTATTCTATTGTCATTTCCAATAAGTATTGCTAAAAAATGTTAAAGGTGACTGATAGTCACTTAAGTGTTGGGTTTCACAGGTATTTTACTATCATAGTCTAGAATGCTGCACTATACTCAATTTCTCTTAGGGGTGGATACATGACCTCTGTTAAAGATTAAATATGCAGCACATGTCAAGAATACATCTTTATTACATTACATCTAAAGTAGACTTCATCTATACTTTGTCTAAATGTGGATTTTTTTTCCCACTGGATTCATGATTTTCCTACCCCCTAAATTTAGACCTGTATGCAGTGAAGTATGTTAAATGAATATATAATTGTGTATATGTCTTTATAACTGGACCCCCCCCCCAAGTAGGTACATTCTATAGTTGAGGGTTATGATATATTACTATAAAATATTACATAGAATTTTCAAACAGATTCAGAGATGTGATCCAATATGGGTAGGTAGTACAGGTAGACCTATATAGTCACTAGGTACTCTTTTGTTTGATTTTTCAACTTCTTTTTAAAATCTGGTTCACACGTATATATTTGACATTTTTACACTAAAAAGCTCACTATGTATCTATTTCATATCATTAGTAAGTGCATGATAATCAGAGGGAAAATTAATAGTTTTCTCAGGAAAGAAAGTGACATGTTCTTTCATCTTAAATGCAAAATGCATATTTTACTTGTTTTCACAGATATGTACACATTTGAGATTCTGATGTCTACTTTCTTTAGTTATGAAAGAGTCAAATAATGTGCAGTATAAAGTATAGGGCTGGCCATAATAGCTTCTGAGATTGATAACCTGCAGCACAGAATGAACAGCTGAAAAGATGGTAGCTATCAGTTCTCCTCAGAGTTACAATTAATAAAAGTTAGCAAAACATAAATAGATAGTGTCATGACTTCAAGCTGGAGAGAATCTGCATTTCTGAATAAAGGCACAAAAATATGTTTAATTAAAATTCAAGGTGCAGTTGCTCATTTGCTTCTGACTATATGAGCACAATTTAATGGTATGTTCTTGAAAATTTGGACAAACACCTTCCCTGAGAATTGCATAAGAAAATGCTTAATTATTTCAGAGATACTGGCATTTATATACAGGAAGCAAAATCAAGGGCATAGTTAAGCATACTTTGTGTACTCAAATAAGTACATGTTTTTCAAGCATCTCTTGAAAACGTTATTACCCAAAGGCAAAAGAATACTTAGAACTGTCTAAATTGTGTCTTGCACTATAGATGTATACAATACATGCTTTTGTGAAAAGAATGCACCTCTGAAAATAACCATTTTATTGTTATAAGTTGCAAAAGTTGAAAATATGTCCCTTTTGTGTGTGAAGAAACAACATTTTAAGGGTTAAGAACATTTGTTTAAAATGATAGGTGGATAGTGGGGGACAGAAACATTCGGTTTGAGCATACAGTATACATTTCTGAGTTCAACCCTGAACAAAATTGCCCCAGACTTTCAGTAGGTAGGGGCAGTCCTTTGGAAAATATATATTTGCTAAGCTCCCCTGCAAATCAGCGGAGACTTCACTGACTTTACATCCACCTAATGTCCTTCTCCTACTTTAACAACCACAAAGTTCTCAGGATTAGGGAGATCACACTCAACCGACGTGTGTCCCCTTTTTAAAATAGGTCCATGTACATTTTAGTGTTACCTAATTTATCACTTTCATGTACATCTTCATCTAAAGGGGAAATCTCTTTTGTAGCCACTAAGCTCACTTTGTCACAATCAGTTTGCTTACAAAGAATTTGTAGGAAAAGAAGTTGTGAAGCTATAACATGATTCAGAGGTGGCTACATTATTGCAGTACATGATAGAGTCATTAGTTCATGTTTCCTTGTTTTTCAAAATCCTTTCATAGGAAATGTGTGAATTTATATCTTCACGCTGAACCTGAACACCCATATCACTGGTATTGACCTAAACCCTAACTTGGCCACCATGTAAAACTACTGTTGTTAAACATACCATTTGATGTGAATTTAGTACAGGTTCTACTCTGGGCATCCCAGGCAGCTGTAGAAAAGCTAAATATAAGATATACAGAGCATTTATTTAAACAAAATACTATCCATTAGATCTCTTTGACAAAAAAATATCCATTTCCTCCAGAAAATAAATACAGGAGTTAATTAAGTAAATAAGCAAAAAAAAGGGATGAAATTACAACTAATGTTCTTATCAGCTATCACACTTAAGACACTTAAAATTCAAAGCCCATGTTCGTACCGATGCTTAAAGTGTGGGCATGTCCTCTAAATTTGTATCCTCTTGACAGTATTGGATATTTAACTCCAAAAGAAGGCCATTGATTGGGCAATTATGCAAACACCCTCCCTTCTCCTGCCTCTTAATCAACTTCAGAAAAAAAAAGAAATGAAAAGAAATTTACAGTATAGTGATCGAGCTTAATTCTCCGGTCCTTAGAGTACCAGGAACCACCATACAGCAACAATGCAACAGGCTTATTAAGTCTGCCCCAACTAAAATAGCACATCCATTTGCTCGACAAGAGCACATACTTAACTCCAAAAGAAGCCTGTTGATTGGGCAATAATGCAGACAACACCCATCCTGTTTCCTGCCTCTTAACCAACTTCAGAAAAAAATAAAATAAAATAAAATAAATTTACAGCACCTGAATTGTGCTTACCTCCCTAAATGACTACCAGAAAGCATCGTACAACAATAAACCACCAAAAAAGTAAAATAAAAGTACGGGCTTAATAAGACAGCCCCAACTAAAATAACACATACTGTATAGTACAGTAGCCTGCAAGGTTAATTTCTCAGCACATGTTCTACAAAATAATTAGCCTGTCTAGGAATACATACAAAACTTAGCTGAGTGACGTGCAGTACATTATTGTCGAATTAGGAACAAAGGGCAAAATCAAACACACTTTTAAACACAGTGACTCTATACAGTTACAACGATGCAATATTGGGATTTCTTTTAATATATTTTTTAAGAACATGAAATCTATAAATGTAATGCCCAGCATTATTTACAGAGTGTAACCTTAATCACTTACTGATAAAGCCACACATTTTGTAACAGCAGAGAAAAATTGAGACAGAATCAGGAATATCTATGAAAATCAGGACCTCTGGGAAATATGTATAAAATGTTTAAAGTTTCTTACTTACATTAATGTCATATCATTGACCAGTGTACAGTCATCAAATCATTAGTATAACTACAAGAAGGTGCAAAGCGTTGTGACATTTTATGTGAGCAGTCCCAAAGATGCTCAATAACAAATTCCACCCAAATCAGTCTTTTGAGCAGTAAGCACACGCCCAATATACAGCCGAGACCCAGAAGTAATATTTGTTTATAATATATACACACCTGTTGTACAGTAGTGATATCATACATTAACAATAATACTCTATTAATAGTATTTAGTAAGTTTATATATAATATGTATTAAAAACATTCCAATAGCACTGCAGTTAACTGTGAAGCATATAGAATGGACACACATTTTATATTGCTTCATTCATTAAGTTTTATTTTTATATAGTTAATGCAGAATTATGTAAAAATTAATTTTAGAATGCATTTTATTTGCACTTTATTCACATAATACTCCACAGTAGTAAAATATTTTCAGAAATGCATGTTGAAACACTATTGATGTTGCAGAATGGAAGGGTCTGCCACCCCTTAACCCTCCTCTTGGTTGAGAAACTGAAACTAAACTGCAAGATATTAGTAGCTGTGTAATTTTAGAGTGGATGGAATTAAATGCAGTAATATCCTTCCTCTATGTAGCAGAAATCATCTGGTGTTCAGAATTTCCTGCAAGTACTAGACACATTCTTTTTTCTGAAATGTGCATTAATATAATACTGTTTTAAGTGGTTCCTTATTCAAATGTAACATATTTTCTTAAATGTGCATTAATATACTACTGAGGTTAAAGCATGTAAGAATGGCTGCAACTTCCCAAACCTCAATTTACAAATGAAAGAATAACTATACTTATATGAAATTAGTATTCTTGAAATTCAGAGCAGGTGGTTAAATGTACAGCACCCCTTACCACTTGATTTAACATCAACATTACATATTAACTCTTATCATTCACGGGGCAGCCTGACTAAACTCAAAAATTGGAATAAAGATAAACTTATTACTCCCTACTATAGTGGGATACCCAACCATCACAGTGCTTTCAAAAGTGTGTAACACCTCCCAAGCGTTATGGTCTGGTATAAGGGAAAGAACATTCATTCAGTCCCAGAATATCTTTCCTTCTATGTCCCCCGATGTTTACAGCTATTAGTCTCTGTAAGTAACTTCTTTAAATTACGACAGCATTTAAAAACTGTACCCGACTTTTTTTCTTTACTTGCTATATATATGACAGCACTCACTAAGGGAAGTGCTTTACTAGCTTTCTAAGCCGATAAAACGCTTCAAGTTTTTTTTCCTTTTGTAACTGATACTATGTGGAGTAGATAAGACTCCATATACTACACAGAGTTATGATCTGGTCTCACGGATCATAACCCATTATGTGATCTTGACATGAATGCCAAGATTCATAGGATTGAGAAGTGATTTTCTTGGCATCCATGTCTCTAACACATGGCTGCTAAGAGATCCAATCATAACCCTCTATGTTCTATACTCCATCTTCATTCTGTCCACATAATGAAGGTTAAAAATTGTGTGTATGACTGAGCGAGTTGGGGTGAGGGAAGGGAACAGCACATTTATGCATCGTACCAAACACCTGGAAAACACTGTTGTGATTAAAAAGTAAAAACTGCAGATCAATCATTATAATTTGAGATTTATTTACATTTTATTATTAGAATTTTGAATAAGTGTTATTGATTTATCTCTGCCTTTTTTGGGCGTTTTTTTTTTAATCAAAGAATGTGTAACCTAAACAGGAAGCACAAAGGATTAAGGCTATGAACTTTTAAATAATTTCCTTACTCTTGTCTAGGGATTAATCTGTTCAGCATCCATTCTGAGTCACTGTGCAACTCTGAGCAAGTCACACAACCCACCACTGCTCCTGGGTTGCCCCTGAACATGGACATTTGTGTCCAGTGGGCTTATCCAGATAAAAAAATACATAAATGGAAAAAATTAGTTCATGTAATGGAATTGTCATAACGGACATCACGCTATTAAAAATATGAAAGTAATGGCAATGCTAACACTGCATAACTCCTGCTTAATTTCATTGCAATGCATGCTTATTTATCACAACTTCATTATTAATATTCTCATGTTTAACCAGGACTGTTTTTTTGTGCAATTTCTTTGTGAGTTTTGTATAACTCATTTGTTTCTCTGTAATATTTAAATTTCCATTACTTACTAGATTTAATTGCATGCATTTTTAATCTTATGATTGATTGAAAAGGGTCATTTATCAGTCCACTTACTCAGTCAACCAAAATTAAATAAATAAATAAGTACAGTCTTCTCAAAACTACATGACCCAGCTATGAGTGAGTTACTTTGATAATTTCTCATTCAAAACCTTTGTCAGAAACATCAGACTATAAACTAAATGTCAAAAAGAAATGGATTACATTCACATCAAGTGATTAATATCCACATCAGGAATAACACACTATTACCTAACACAACAGCAGTCAAGACTAAAGTGGCAAATGTGTAGTCTTGGGTTCGAGGACATCCCATGTAAATTTCACTGTCACACAGTTCTGGTAAGGGCAATATCGACTTATAGCAGACAGATGTAACTAGGTGGTTTATGTGGCCTCTGAAAACATGGCCAATGCAGTTTTGCCCACCTGTAAGTTAAAAGGGGATGAGTTTCATATTACGCTCACCCTAGGAAATATAATCTGAGTAACTAAGGTACCCTAAACCTAAGTTTTTAACTCTAAAACACTAATTCTAATCCCATAAATCAAGAGCTAAATCTAAAATCCAACAGTAAAATATAAACCGTATCTCTAACCCTGAAAGGAGTCACATTGATCTACCAAATCCGTTTTGTCTGAACGTCTTTCAGGGAAATATTAATCACCATAAACCACAATATTTTTTTTAAAGGTAGGCCACTGCACCCCCATGTGGGGGGCTCCCAATTTATATACACCAACTCTGCAGTTTGGTATCTACTTCTCTGAAGTACAGGCTAACACAGAAGGCCTCTGGCTAACAAAGTTCGCAGATGACTGCAAACTAGGAGCCATAGTCAAGTCCCCAAATGATGTGGACATCCTACAGAAGGGCCTTGCTGAGACAGACGCCTGGTGTCAGATCCATGGCCTCAAGCTCAATGCCAAAAAGTGCAGTGTCATCCCCTTTGGTAAAAACTCTGCACCCATGAACTACCACATAGGCAGCAATCTACTTAACACCGAATAAGTGATAAGAGACCTTGGGACCCAGGTGGACAGTAGTATCTCCTTTGATAGTCACATCGCCACAGTAGTCAGGAAGTCCTTCTACGTGGCACACCTCATCATAAAAGGGTTCTCATCCAGGAAAAAAAGAAGTCATTGTTCCCTTCTACTCGACACTCATTAGACTCATTATAGAGTACAATGCCCCTTTTGGAATGTACCTCACAAGACATCTGCAGCAGCTGAAAAGGCCACAGAAGTACCTCACAAAGAGGATTACTGGCCTCAAACAAATGCCCTACACTGACCGCCTCAAAAAACTCCAGCTTTACTCCGTAGCATATCACCTACTCCGAGGTGATCTCTGCCTAACATATAAAGCTATGTCAAACCCAGAGCTGTTGGACATGCTACACCTAAAGAAATCCCAATCACTCCAAGCTACACACTCTAGGGACCTAAATCTTGTCACCACAATAAACAGGACATGCTGGAGGGATAGATTCCTGTCCCAGAGACTTCCCATACTCTGGAACAAGCTACCCATCTATGTCAAGCAAAGTTCTTTATTAGCACTCAAGAAAATTCTTGATGAGTGGATGGGAAATAGGAAATACACCCTGAGGATCACTTCTGTGTCTCTGCTCGACAATGGCACAGGAAAATAACTTTCTTAGGTGGCGTAAGCCAGGGAACCTTGTTGGCTAGGCTTATGTAGGCCCTTAGGCCGATAGCCTAGCACCTACCTATGAACCTAAGTGCAACCTCATTGATTGCCAAAAGCGTTTTTCAGTGATTAACATTAAACTGAATGTTTTTTACAGCTAATTCGTTCAACACGTTGACTACCCCCCACTCAAAAATTCTAGCTCTAGCCCTACCACTACAACTCAGTCCTTAACCCTGAAACACAACTGTATTTCTTACCATGAAATTTTATTTCAAACCATAAAACTCTTATAATACCTTAACCCAAAAAATACTCTACATAGCTCAGAACTTTCAGAATGGGGCCTCCTGTTCTGACTCAGATGACATTGCCAATATACTTGTAAACAAATTCAATGTCAGCTTCATCCCTGAGATTTCTAATTAAAGCTTTGAAATATCTGAATCCCTTACCCCATCAATATCTAAAGATCATTTACTAAAAGTGCTAGCCAAGACCATAAATTCTACCTCCATGGCACCTGATAACATATCTGGCTGTTTAATTAACAGTGTTAAACATATCCTTGCAGATACACTCCTCATACTGTTTAACTTAAGTGTAGTTGCTGGTTTTGTCACTGAAAGAGGCTAACAGTAGTGGTGATGCCTCTCCATATGAGGGGCCATACAACCGACCAGGGTATTTACAGACCTGTCAGCCTTAAACCTCATCTGCAATGACATGGAACATATTATAACTGACCTTATAAACTGTGATATAAAGAATCTTTTTAGACTGTACTCCCAAAATTCTGGTTTTGTGAAGGCTAGATCCTGTCTATTTCACTGTAGGTGGTGGCCATGCAGTGACTGTGGTGCATCTTGACTTGGCTAAGGCCTTAGACACAATTTCGCATGCAGTCATCATACAAAAGCTAAATGCTTTAAAAATCAACCCATATGTGATAAAATAGATATTAAACTGACTGAAACACAGAATTCACACAGTGCAGGCTGCAGATGCTTCATCAGAAAGTATGAAAGTGATCACTGGTGTTCCTCGGGGCTTGATGGTGGGACCTCTCATTGTTAGTATTTACTTCTTAGATCTCCACGTAGACAGACCTCTGGCTAACAAGGTTTGCAGGCCATTGCAAACTGAAGGTTGTTATATCAACTTATGAAACTCAAACCTTCCAGAATGAGCTCACCCTAGCAAATGATTGATGCACTGTCTAAACAACATATCTCTACAAAATGAAATGGTGTTAGGGACCTAGGTACTTGGCTTGATAGCTCCCTGTCTTTTGACCACTGTGCAATAAAGGCTGTTGGGAAATTCTTTTATTTAGTCCAGCAAATTGTCAAAGAAATATCATAGAGTTCTAAAGAAGCAATTATTCTCTTATACTCAACATTGATCAAGTCAATTATAGAGTACAACTCCTCCTTTGAAATGTATCTCACTAAACATATATAAAACAATCAGAAAGACCACAAAGGCTCCTAATCAAAAAGATCTCAGGTCTAAAGTACCTGAGTCACCAAGAGAGCCTGGAAGCTCTCTTCCTTTATTCAGTGTCTTATAGGTTTTTTAGAGAAGATCTCTGTCTTGCTTACCGTGCCATTAAAGACCTGATCATCCTGGACCTCCTGTTTCTCCACAAGTCCAATAACTCCACCAGTACTAGAACCGGGGATCTAAATCTTCATCAACAGATAAATAAAACATGGAGAGACAGTTTTATAAGCCAGCACCTTCCAAACCAGTGGAACAAACTTCCCCTGCATGATAAACAATGTGAATCACTCTCTTCCTTTAAACATAAACTAGATGACTGGATGGCTACTACAAATGTATCCCAGGACTGACCTGTATGGCCCTCCTAGAGAAAGGAGGTGTTGCCTGAGGGAGGGTACTGGCAAGGCAAGAATGGTCATGAGACTCAGTGGCCTTGGAATATATACGAATCACTGAGAAGGACCTCTTGGAAGAACACAGCCATACCACTCTGATTCATAGATTGTTACTAGGGGTATCTGTATCCATAAGGGACATAGGTGCTAGGCTCGGTGTAAATCTCCTACTCCCCATCCACTGGTCTAGTCTTCACTTAAATTGGGTAATAGACAAACTCAGCTTCACATGGATGGGAAGGCTGTTTGATAGGATGGGCAGTCTCTGGAACTCATATCTATCTATCCAGCATGTTCTGTTTAAGTCAAAGACAAAATTCAGGTTCTTAGACCTTGTATTTCTGGTACTGTCTGACTTACAAATATGCAGGAGATTTGTAAGTGTGGGATTTGCAGATGTCTTGTTAGCCAGACATAGATCACCCCTCAGCAATCTTTAGGAGACTGAGTAGAGGGAAAAGGCTTTAAGGTGCTCTGTGTTAGGCAGGTTTGTTATGCCCTATATTCTTTTTGTAAGAAACCTCTGAAGTTGCTTTAGTTGTTGCATATGCCTGGTCAGGTATATACTGGAGGAAGCCTTGTACTCTATGATTGGTCTGATAAGGGCAGAGTACAGTGGGATAATGACCTCATCAGACCTAGATGCCATGCCCTTACTTAAGCTGCACAACATATAAGGATTTCCTCACCACTATGGCCCTGACCACTGGGTCAACTCTTAGAGGTGTATTATCAACATAGTAATTAGCCAGGCTGGTTGACTTCCCAAAGGGTACAATTATGCATTTCTTAGACTGAGTTTAAGACCATGGCTTTAGTACCAACTGTTAGTCAGAGATAGGACTCTTTGAAGAATGCTAGTGTCTGCAGGGGAGCCGATGCTAACCCCCAGCTTGCAATTATCTGCAAACTTAGTTAGTAGTACCTTCAGCATGTGCTTTGACGTCAGAGAAATCGATGCCAAAAAGGAGCGGGCCCAGTACCGAGCCCTGGGGAATTCTGCTAGTGACTGGCCTCTTGGTGGAGATGGCTTGACCTGTTTTGACCTCCTGGGTTCTATCAGTGAGCCAGTTGACTATCCAGCAGGTGATAAAGGGGATTATACCTAAATTAGTAAGCTTGTCTTTAATGCCTGGGTGGGGTATTGTATCAAAACCTTGGCATGGCTGAGACTGTGTGCACAGTCTTGCCTTCATCCATTGCTTTGGTGACCCCTCTTAAAAAAGTCCACCAGATTATTAATTAAGCATACTGGGATGTTATTAGGGGCCACTGATGCAGTGTTTTTGGACTTGGAAATTGCATTGATGACCTGTCCCATAGTAATGTTTGGGGGGAATTGTCTTATGCGGTAGGTTCAGTGTTGGTGATGCCATTTACATTAAGTTCTGCACACTGTTGCGTATTTCCCCTGAGGTTACGGACATAGCTGTAGAAAGCTTTGTGGTTGCCCTTTGCCTGAGAATCTATTTTTTTTCTTCATATTTAGCCTTTGAAGTATTAAGTAGCCCTCTTAGCCTGTTTAGATTGGTCAGGGGGCTTTTAGTATGTAGGACTTTGTTCCTTCTATGCTTGGCAAAGATTTTTCTTTTGTTGTATAACCAATTGAGATTGTGATTCCACCAGGGTGGCTAGTTTTTTGAGTTTGTCTTACTCTTAATACAAGTGGGCACAGCTCACTCTATACAATTATCAATATGGCTGTACAGAAATTTTGTAAATAGCTCAGCATATGCTATGGTGTTTACTGGGATGGGGGTGCTTGGAATTTAGCCAATGTGTTGCTTAGTAGAGAGAGGTTAGTCTTGGAATAGTTCCTAAAGGTTTTTGGTTTTGCTGGATCCCAGGATTTAATTTTTATTTCAAGCAATACTGCCTTATGGTCAGATCTGACAAAAAAAGGCATTACACTGGGTGAAGAACATCACTCCCTCATGTTCATGAGTACCTGGTCAAAGATGTTTGTACCCTTGGTAGGAGAATGGACCAACTATTCCAGGATGTTGGCATTAACAAAGTTTGGAATTGCTGGGCTTGTGCACAGAAGAGGTGTAGCATTCCCAATATATAGAGGGGTAGTTGAGATTCCCAATAAATATTGTATTGGGTTGAATGGTGAGGGACTCTAGTACATTTAAACAGGTAGCATGGGTTTCCTGGGACATGTAGGGAGGACCTATAGGTTGCAAGAATAGGCTACATGACCCTGTATATGGTGAGTTGCACATGTATGAGTTCCAGTGGGTCATACAATTTAACTAGTCTAGATGTGAGGCTGGTATTAATATAGACAGATTCCTCCACCTTTAGTTCCCTCCTTTGCAGTAGCTGGTCTAAAGGTATGAAAGACATATAACCTTGCAATGCTGGGTACTCTTCATGACTTTAAATAATGTCTCCATTTCTACACAGATGTCTACACTCTCCAGGGAGAGGAAGGCTTGCAGATAGAGTTTCTTGTTAAGACTTCTAGCATTCAGCAGTACCACCTTCAGATATTCCTTCACAGGTTCAGTTAAGTCAGGAGGTTTTTCAGCTTGGCATTGCATAAAAAAGGCACGATGGGGTAGACAAGGTATTTGCCAACATCCAAAAGCCTAGAGGAGATAAGTGCAGACCATCCCTGGCAAAACAGCATGGTCTGCCAACCATGTCCTCGCAGGCTGTCAAATATTGTACCCCCTTGGACTGACACCAAAAGCTAAGCCAACTGTCCAAATCAATCATTTTCTGTTGGTAACGTGGCATCATCCTTGTAAAAAGTAGTATGCAACTCAGTGCTGAGTTCATACCTGCGTGAGACACAATCAGTGAGCTCGATCACTTCTAGCTTTATATAGTTAAGGGAAGTATGTCTCAAGTCAGGCCTTCCACCCTTGCTCTACTGTTTTATGCTGTGATTTATGCTGTGAGACTGCAAAAGATAAGTGCTTATTTTCAACTATTTCTGCACTTCTGATAAACTAAAGCAATATTTGCTGCATATCTGTTTAAACTGTGCAACTGTTTTTTAGGCCTAGTGAATTCAGTCTAATTTTTGCCTCCTTTTTGTTTCTCTGTTTGTTCTGTGTATTTTACTTACTGCTGTACATGAAAAACATTAGCATAGTGCTGAATATTCATTACTGTTTGTGACCTTTGGAGCTTGTAGTACAACCTTTTGTCTAGAAAGGCCTAACTGTTTCTTCATGGGAAGAGGATTCAATCTGGTCTGACCTGGCTAGAGCTGTGCATTTTTCTTGCTGCTGTACTTGAGAAACACTAGCATAGAGCTGAATATCTATTACTGTTTGTAATCTTTGGAGCTTGTAGTACAACCTTTTGTCTAGAGAGGCTGCTTCTTCATGGAAGGGGGATTCAGTCTGGTCTGATTTGGCTAGAATTACTACACAAGGCTCTGTTTTGTTTTGTTTTTTTTTTGATTGGATAATTTGGCTGGTTCCTGTTACTCTGCCTTAAATAGCCAGTGTTTAAACCAGTTTGTACTTGTTTGCTCAAAGCTGCAGTGTGTTAGGCCTTCTGCCCTTGCTCTACTGTTTTGTGAGACTACAAAACATAGGTACTTATTTCCAACTGTTTATGCACTTCTGATAAACTAAAACAATATTTGCTGCATATCTGTTTAAACTGTGCAACTCTTTTTTAGGCCTAGTGAATTCAATCCTTGCCTTTGTTCTGATATTGTATCCCAGCCACTCACCCATCTGTTGTTGTGGTATTAAAGCCCGGTGGCTTTTGAGTTGCCTGCCTCTACTAAAAAAATGTCATATTGGACAGTGCCCCCAGTCCCATTACATCAGCTCATTCTACTGAGTATAGTGAGATCATTTGTGAAGGCCCACCTGTTGCATCACTCATTATACTGAGTACTGTGTGATCAGTTGTGAAGGCCCAACTTAACTTCTTAACCTTGAATTATGTTCCGTCTCCTCACTTTCTACTTAAAAAAAAAAAATGTGCCTCTTCCTACTTCATTTTGCTTGTGCTTAGGTGTTCAACTGCATTTAGTTTGCCGGATTTGTTACTGCTTGTCATTAGCCTTATACTTTACTTGAGCTGTTTCTTACTGTTGTGATTATCACATTTCCACTGTTTTAAAGCAATTTACTGATTAACTGCATTTCATTACTGTTTAACTGTATTTGTTCATACTGTGAGTTCTGTTTTTGTCTGTAAGTGGTTAATATATGCTTCTTTGTGAGTTTTACTGTGTTCTTAACCTTTAAATTGAGTAGCATAGTCTAATACAGGTTTGCTGCATCCATGGGTGCAGCTGCACTGTTTTTAACCCTTTGGAAGGTATTCCAGCTACAGATTTTCCCTTAGTAGCACTTGTGTGATCACCTAGTAGGACTACTCTTAGACCTTCTACCCTTTACCCTCTTAGCTCTCTTTGGCCTCTCTCCCTCAGATTCTGACAAATATGGATGGACAATTTTCTACACTTTCTCCTGCCAGTCTGGTTGATATGAGCTCCTGAGACTGTGTACCAACTGGGTCTATATTAGATCATCAAAGTGTTAATACTTCGAATGGTCTAATATCAACCTGAAAACAGCAAATGCTAAAAATAGCGAAGCTGCAGATAATCAAATTTTTTCCTAGGGAAAGAATGCGGTTGTCCATTTCTGTGGCTTCACTATTTTCAGCACTGTGGTGGAAAGTTACGGGTTGGGTTCAGGTAAGTGTGCGATTGTGTGGATGTTAGGGTTAGGGCGGGGTATGTGATCTAGGGTTAGGGTACGGGTGAGGTGAGTGTGCGATAGTGACAGACTTTAGGGTTAGGGCGGGGTATGTGAGTTAGGATTAGGGCACGGGTGAGGTGAGTGTGCGATAGTGACGGACCTTAGGGTTAGGGTTTGGGTTAAGGATAGTGGATAGATAGTACTGTATGTACAGTTTAGTGTAGGGTTAGATGTAGGATTTTAAGTGTATGTGTGTGGATTGCTGTTTTTTTGGTGTGCTTGTGTTGTGTGTGTTTCTCGGAACAGTGATTTTTTTCCCAGGGAAAAAATTTGCTGTTCTGAGCTTTCAGTGTTTTTAGATTTTGTGGTTAGAAGTTCGAGGCTGTTGTATTCGATGATGTGCTGTTTTGTTGAAATGATATAGACCCTACCAACTGCCTCATGCACAAGGACAACTCTATACTACTACCGCTGAGTTCCTCTGTACAAAAAGATTTTATTCAGATAAAAACGCTTGTTTAAAAATGCTTTTCGTCAGACAGAATCATTGGACTTCTTCAGACAAAAGAAAAACGTTTGATACCATTCAAATCACATTTAAATAACCTCCGTCATGTCACCTGATTAACAAATGAAACATTTTAAAGTTACAAATACTTAAAATTATTTAAACTGTTAATGTTTTAGAACCAGAAATATTGTATTAGCAGCAACCAGTTAAATTCAAATCATGCAAGCATAATAATTAATTCTGATGAAAAATGAATATAATGATAAAAATTAACATATACAAATTAATCGTGAATGATAAGCCAGAAAAACAATAAAAATAATAATAATAATAAAAAATAATAATAATAATAAATAAATCACCCATTCCCCCATTCCTAAAACTAGTAATAGACTAAATTCTCATATTTACATGATAATTTTAAAATTTTTAAAAATTAAAAAAAAAAAAATATATATATATATATATATATATATATATATATATATATATATATATAGTTAGTCTATGCACTTCATCTTTCCAAACTTTTTAGTTTCAATAAGCACATTGAATGCTTTTCCTTTAATCCCAGGTCCATATAGGCATTTAGTCTAATTTGCCACATTAATTCTATTTTTTCCAATATTAAATTAGATGGACCACCTCTAGTATCTTGATAAACCTGATTTATCACTTTAAATTTGAATCTGATCGGGATATATTAAAACTTGCCTTGCTAAAGCATTTTCTTCCTTGTGTTGGGTTATGCTTCTAAGATGCTCATAAACCCTGTCCCTCAGCCTACAGTCCGTCTTACCTATATAAAAAGAGGGACAGGCTTGGCATTTTGCCACATACACTACCCCTTTAGAATTACAGTTGAATCTATTTTTACAATTTAATCTGAAACCATTTATATCTGTCGTGATTCCCACTTCCATTGCAAAACAGTATGGACAATTCCCACACTACATCATGCCCAAATTCCTCATCTTTGAATTTATTTGTTTCTGCAATACATTCCTAAAGCTCAATCCTTTTCTCCATACTATTTTGGGCACCATTCCCACTTTTGAGATTAACATATTGTCATCTTTCAATAGAACCCAGTTTTTTATTAGTATTTCTCTGATCTTCTTGTAATCTAAAGAAAAGGTAAAAATACATGCCAAATTGAATACTGGTGGCTTGCATTGCTGTGTAGGTTCCATATGATTGATATTAGTTTCTTGTTCCTCGAGATTAATAGCCCTATCTGCATAATTCTTTAGTAATGATTCGTATAAACCATTAGTCCTTTTATATGAAACTTTATGAATTAATTCTTCAATCAATTCTAAAGGATATTCCCTACTTAAAAACATATGTTTTAAATTTAAACATTCCTCTATGAAACTTTCTTCTGTAGTGTTCATCCGTGCTGCTCGAACTGGCCAATCACTACAGAGCGTTTCTGATGGAATGGGTGTGCACTTGTATAATGCAAGAATTTATTAGAGTAAGTAGGCTTTCTATATATTCTAGCTTCATATGTTTTTTGATGTTCATTTTTAATAAGTTCCACATCTAGGTAAGTTATAGCTTTAGTGTGAAAAAGGTGTGTCAATTGTAAAAATTCAGATATATTATTTAATGCTTTTACCAAATTCGAAGCAATTATTTCATCACCTTAAATCACTGTGATAGATCTGTGATAGATCAGGTTTATCGAGATACCAGAGGTGGTCCATCTAATTTAATATTGGAAAAAATAGAATTAATGTGGCAAATTAGACTAAATGCCGATATGGACCCGGGATTAAATGAAAAGTGTTTAATAATGTGCTTATTGAAACTAAAATGTTTGGAAAGATGAAGTGCATAGACTAACTCTCTCTCATATAGATATATATATATATATATATATATATATATATATATATATATATATATATATATATTAAAATTTTAAAATTATCATGTAAATGAGAATTTAGTCTATTACTAGTTTTAGAAATGGGGGAATGGGAGATTTATTATTATTATTATTATTTATTGTTTTCATATTGTTTTTCTGGCTTATCATTCACGATTAATTTGCATATGTTATTTTTTATCATTATATTCATTTATCAGAATTAATTATTATGCTTGCATGATTTGAATTTAACTGGTTGCTGTTAATACAATACGTCTGGTTTTAAAACATTAACAGTTTAAATAATTTTAAGCATTTGTAACTTTAAAATGTTTCATTTGTTAATCAGGTGACATGACTGAGGTTATTTAAATGCGAGTTGAATGGTATCAAACATTTTTCTTTTGTCTGAAGTCCAACGATTGTCGGACGAAAAGCATTTTTAAACAAGCGTTTTTAAACAAGCGTTTTATCTGAATAAAATCTTTTTGTACAGAGGAACTCAGTGGTCTAGCGGATTTCTTGTGGATTAGTTGGTGTCCTAGTATCGTGGTTTCTATACTACTACCACCTAGGAACACAATTTGTGAGAAATGCAGTTACGTTAAGAAACTAGAGTCAATGCTCTCTCCCTCGCAAGCCAGTATATCTGGTACTGAGGAGGTTGTCAACACAAATACCACACCTCAACACCACCCACACTTACGCAATGCACACTCACATATGTACAGGTCCTCAACAAAAACATATCCAAACAAAAAAGACCTCTGAGGCAAAAACACATGTGAACTCCACTGCCCACTGCACCACACATAGTCTACACACCTGTGTTTCACAGCCACTAAGGCCTAAACAAAGACCCAACATATTAGTCATAGGAGACTCCATTGTGAGACACACAGATGTGTCCCTCACCAGGCTGGATAAGGAGAAAGTCACGGTTAGTTGTTTGTCAGGTGCCAGAATCCAGCATATCACCCATGCATTCAAGTCTCTTAACAGGTACGGTTATGACTCTGTCATAGTCCATGTTTATTTATTTATTTTTATTTTATTTTACATTTGTTGACCAGGCTAGTCTAACTGGATACATGTCCATTTTCAGTAGAGGCCCGGGGAGATAAGCTCCACTTTAAACTAAATAAATCAAGACAGAACAAAAGTCCAAAAAAAATATCTAAATACATATACATGAAGATTTACTTGGCGAGAATGACTTGAGATGTACCTCCCTGGACTATATGAAGACAAACATGATCAAACTTGCTGAATGTGTGTCCCAGGCAGGTATGTTCCTAGCCTTAAGCAGCATTCTACCGTCACCCAGAATGATGCCTCAATACAAACAGAAATTGACTGACTTTAACAATTGTCTTAGCTTCTGGTGTCATTCCAAGGGGATCCAGTACCTTACAGCCTGGGAAGACATGACTGAAAAACCACAATACTTTTGCCAGTGATAGCCTGCATCTGTCTCCATTGGGGATCAGGCTCCTGGCAAAGGCTCTTGCCTCCCCCATAGTGCCTTTTTTAGGCAATGCCATGAAGTCAAAACTACTAACATGAAAATTTCATCAAAATGCAAATTAAAGGTCATGCTGCTAAATGCTAAGAGTCTAAACATGAAATTGCAATAATTGCAAGCATTCTTAACCCTGGAAGATGCTAACATTTGTGCAGGTCACAAAACCTGGTTCAAAGCTGCGGAGAGCACCCCAGCTATACTAGCTTTCTACTCCTATCATGCATTCAAACCCCAAACCTTGGGTAGCAAAGCAAAAGGGGGTGGAGGGGGCAATATATATAAAAGACATACACACCTCCAGGCTGGTGAAGCAGTATGATGCACAGAAGACACTCCAGATGCAGTTAACCATTGACAGGACCCCTATTCAAATCTTAGCTAGCTACAGGCCCCCAACTTTGATTCAAGATGCCCACTCCACCTTATCTGGACCTCTTCGAATCTATCAAGATTCAACCCTTTACCCTGATCCTGGGCAACTATAACTATCCAACCATAGAGTGGAAGAACCACTCATGCCAAAACACAAATGCCCAGAGATTCCTTTATTTAGTCAATGCAAATGCCTTGGACCAGCTGGATGACACCCCCAAAAAAGGTGAAAATATCTTGGACTTGGTATTAACCAGCATGAGTAACCACTGCAGTATCCCTACAGTGTCATCCTCCCTGGTAAGATATGACCATAAAGAGGTCACTTTCGAAGCCCCCCCCCCAGATAGGGTCAAACAAAAAACTTCTCCAAAGCTGATTACAACCTCCTGATGGAAGGTATAAATAGCTTCACAGTCCCCTCCCCCTCCATAGGAAATGGCACATATGTCCAAACGTACATCAAAGTATTATACAAGCATTTATATAGCTGCATGGAATCAGGAACACCCGACAGGACAAAATCCTCCTTCTCAAGGAAGAGTAAACCTGTCTGGTGGACATCTGCAATAAATAAACTCTATAATAAAATGAAACAATTGCTGTTCATGACCAAGATGGAGCAGGTGCCTAATTGGAAGCAATCCCTCCTTAGTCTGAACAAGCAAATAAAAGCACTAGTGAAATCTTCCAAAGCAATCTTCGAGTCTAAACTGGCCACATCTACTAAAGACAATCATAATGCTTTCTTTGCATATGTCTGCAATCTCAAGGGAAGCACCCAGATCTACTCAGAACTGGTGATCAAGTACACCACATACACAAACACTGCAGATATAGCCAACCTGCTTACAGGCAGGTTCAGTGAAAACTTCACCCCTCTGTCCACCCCCATCAGTAAATCAGGACATCCCCAGCACCTGCCCCCCTTATCTCTAGGGAGCAAGTTATCACTGCCCTCTCAAAGGCAAAAAATACAGCCTCCATGGGACCTGATAACATCCCAGGCTGCATCCTACATGAACTCAGGCAGGAACTTGCAGCATCATTAGGCACCCTATTCAAGCCAAGTGGATGACAGCCACTGTCATCTCTTTGCACTAAGGTGGAGCGTCCATCGATCCAGGAAATTTTAGACCCCATCAGCCTAACTAGCCTGATCTGCAGTGTCATGGAGCGGATTATCATGACCTCATTAACAAGGACACTGGCAACCTCCAAACACTTGATCCAACACAGTTTGGTTTCATCAGGGGAAGGTCATGCCTGTTAAATTTGGTCAACTTCTTTGAGACAGTCACCAAAGCCATCGACGAGGTGAAGAAGGTACACACCACCTACCTTGCCTTCGATACTATTCCCCACTCAGGTATACTAGAGAAACTCTCTCAACTAGGCATCAATCCATATGTTACCAGATGGGTAGCAAACTGGCTCACTGATAGAACACACCTAGTCAAAATAGGGGAAGCCACCTCAAGCAGTTGACCCGTAACGAGTGTTGTACCCCAGGGATCGGTGTTGGGCCCTTTGTTGTTTGGGATATACTTTTCTGAGGTACAGGACTAAGTCAGTGGGTTATGGCTGACCAAGTTTGTAGATCACTGCAAGCTGGGGACTGTCATCAATTCCCCTAGTCATGTGAACATCCTCCGAGATGGTCTCACCCAAACAAATGACTGGTGTCAGAAACATGGCCTCAAGCTGAATGCAAAAAAATACATCATCATCCCCTTTGCAGTGAGTGATGTCCCCACAAATTATCACATTAATAACAAGGTCCTAAGCACACAATTGGTCAATGAGCCTCAGTCCTCACCACTAACACCAGAGAGGGTGTCTCATATGAGAGGAAGGATAACAAATACACACAGTAAAGTGCAATTTCCCTTAAGAACACACAGAGGTCACAGCCAGTCTGGGGCTGGTTGCTCCCTTGCTCTCCAGGTCCCCAATAAGACTCCTCACTGGCACAGCTATAGGGTCCAGATCTCAGCATAGCTGGCAAGCTAACCTCCAGTACCCTCTCTGTCCAACCAGTGCTTTGTGTCCCTGCCCAAGTAGGTGACACACACACACACTTTGACATAAGTATTTATACAACTTCACAGATACTCCTGGGAAAGGCTGGCACAGATTCTCCAGCTGTGCCCCTATACCCAGACTATACGGTAGTAATTCCTGCCACCACCAGCTAATAATTATCGGCTACCCAAAGGCCCTTAAAAGGATATCCAATTATTACTGTGCAATATTATTATCCAATAGTAGTGCAACTAAGCAATCAAGGCTTATTGGAAGGGCTTAGTGCAGGATCACTTACAAGCATGCAATGTACTCTAGAGCTTAAATTATCTCTATATAAACCAGCCACAGTTGAAAGGTGTTTAAAACATTTAATAATAAATACTAAAAACACAAGACAATACTACTACACCACAGTGCTAATCAAGAGTTCAGAGATCACACAGAAACTTAAAATAATTCAGTAGTACAGTTGACATAGCAGAAAAACACTTTGTTTAATCTTTTCTAATTCCTAGCTACTTCTAGGATAGAACACAGTTCTAACATACTACTTACATAAGGCAGTGCTGAGTTGAATGTGTAAGATCAAAATGCTTTCGGTCTCTCTCTGAGCAATCGTTTTTAAAATCACTAACAAACATTTCTGCTGGGCCCTCCCAGATTACATCATTCTCAGTTAGTTTCCATTACATCATTTCTTTGACACTTAGCCTGGAGTTCCCAGGCCAACAGGCTACATTATTTAACATCAGGAAGCTACAACAATAAGACATTTCACATGTACACTCTAGTAATTATTCCTTAAGTTAAAACAATAGAAAGAATGTGCTCAGCTAGCCTCTTCGGCACCACTATCTAGATCAAAGGACAGATTTAAAATAATTTTTACTTCAAATGAAAGATTTGAAATGCTTTACTTAGTTTTCCTTACAGCAGATGGCAATGTTGCTACAATCTTAAAGTTCAACATTTTACAGTATTTTCTTTCATTTAAGAAACAAGCCTGTATTTTACATTTATATTTACAAATGCCAGAATAATGTATCAAATTCTATTTGACTAGGCTGGCAGCCTTCGCCCATCTCTACCAGTCTTCATAGTAAGGGTATCTCATCCAAGGACACAATGGTCATAACATCACTATATTCTTCCCTTATAAGACCCATTATTGAGTACAATGCTCCTTTCAGCATGTACCTCACAAAGTACATGCAGCAGCTGGAGAGACCACAGAGGTTCCTCACCAGGAGAATCCAAGGCTTCAAACATCTACACTACACAGATAGGCTAAAGGCTCTGTCCCTGTACTCAGTCTCCTACTAGACTCCTCAGAGGTGACCTCTTTCTGGCATACACAGCAATCTCAAACCCTGCCTTGATGGGACTGCTGCATATCCACAAGTCAAACTCCACTTGAGTAACCTATACATGTGACCTCAACCTGGTCTGTGACATCAATAGGACTTGTTGGTGGGACAGATTTGTGTCCCAGAGACTCCCCCTTCTGTGGAATAGACTCCCACTCTGCATCAAGCAGAATATCTCATTAACCCTTTTTAAGCGCAAACTGGATAACTGGATGGGGAACAGAAAATACACCCCTGGGATGCCACCTGTATTCCTGATGGACAGGGGCATCGAGTGCTGACTTGCTGGAACATAGGCTAAGTTCTTGGCTAGGCTTGTAAGGTCCTCAGGGCCAATAGCCTAATAACTTCCTATGATCCTAAGTCATTAACACCCACATGGACTATGACAGTCATACTGGTACCTGTGGTTCAATGACCTGAGTGCCTAAGTGGCTTGATGGATCTTAGTCCTAGAAATGCAGCTAATCATGACTCTCTCCTTCCTCAGTCTGGTGATGGGAACATTGGTGTGCCTCATTACAGATTAACCAATGGCCAGGTAATTTGGCTGTGCGCTAGTTTGCCTTAACGGCTTAGCAGTGGAGGAACTGGATACAGTGTTACTATGTGTAGCTGTGGATGGTATTTTAACAGAGTGTTTATGTGATGGCTGAGGCCCCTTTTTTGATTAGGAAATGCAGGAGATCTTAGTGTTTTAGGAAGGTTACCTGTAAGTGCCTCACCGCAAGCAGTTTTATGAGTAGGGTCTTCACCCTGTGCAGTAAGTGTGGTGCAAGTGTCACTGACAACCTCTGTAGGATTAGTTTTTGTTGCATGAGGGAAGATTACCTCCAGTATTAAA
This sequence comes from Protopterus annectens, assembly GCF_019279795.1. Taxonomy (NCBI): domain Eukaryota; kingdom Metazoa; phylum Chordata; order Ceratodontiformes; family Protopteridae; genus Protopterus; species Protopterus annectens. Next base: position 527,678,229 of record NC_056741.1, read on the forward strand.
GTGCATTTACAATTCTCGCATAGTTTGTCTGTTATATTAAGAATAAGTGGATTGTCAGTGCACATGAGGCAATTGCTACAATGCCTCAGAATACCCATCTCAACCAGGCTGGCCACAGAGAGAGTTGGGAAGTGCATATCCATGGCTACTTATCTACTAGGGAAGAGTGAGGGAAATTTAAATATAAAATAGGTCAATAACACAAGGAACTTTATGAATAATGCTAGCTATGTTCAGACTAGATAATCTAGTAATTAAAAAAATCTGTCTAGTCAGTAAGGTTATTTTAAGGGAAATGTACACTGCAAGAAATCAATGTCTACACAAATTACAAGTCTGAATTATACTGAGAGATATCAGCAACTATACAGATCACTGCTAGGTAGTGCTGAGCATAGAGCAGCAGCTATATCTAAATACTGTTAAAAAGCTCAACAAGTGATGATATTCAACCCAGAAACACTCAATGCAGCTGTGACAAAAACAGTGTGAAAACAAGTGCCAAATCAGTGAATATGGTAATGTAAGTCTTTGCTTGTTCATACGTTATGAGCCAAGTGTTGTGCAACTGTGACATTTAAATAGCAGAGGAGATTAGATTAAACACACACACACACACACACACACACACACACACACACACACACACACACACACACACACACACACACAGCCCTGTGGCCAATCAAAAACAGTACACTCTTCTTTCTTTTACACAGTCAACGGGCAGAAAATGACTCAGGCCCTCTACTTTCACTAAAGTGGAGCCAAGGCAGATGTCCTTCAAGGATGCATCTGCAGTCCTTACATATGGGTTGTCCTGCCTCAGGCAGCCCTTCGGTCGGCCGGATTTCAAAGTCTGGGTCCGGCGTCAGCCGATGCCGCCCCCCTCCCTGACGTCAGAGCGCCAGGGGTACAAAATCATCAGCCGACGCCATCTTCCTCAGTCTTTCTTGCCGCGTGGTGCCCGAAGCAGAAGCAGTTCGCAAGTGCCGGTCGGCCAGCTCCTGTAACTTAGATCGCAAGTCACTTCAGAATCTGGTACATAACTCCCAACAGGTTAGCAACCATTTCTTGCAGTGTGGTTATGATGCATTGGAAGCCTCATGTAGGTCAGCAATGACAGGTGCAGTCATACGTAGACATGCTTGGCTGAAGGAACAAACCTTGCCAGATCATGTTAAAGCAAAGCTTCTGGATGCGCCACTGGAAAAGCAAAAGTTATTTAGCTCCACTGCTCAGGAGGTCTTAAAGAAATTTGAGGAAAAGGCTAAATCTGTACAAACAGTCAAAGATTTTCTCCAGGTCCAACCACCAAGATTCAGCAGGAATTGGCCCTCTAAGAATTGGTCCTTTCCAGACACAGAGAGATTTCAAAGAGGCAAGAACAGGCGTGCCAGAGGTAGAGGGCAAGCTAGAGGCTCCTACAGAGGACGTCAATGGCAGCCTCCTAACCAGAGAGGTAGTGCAGGAACTACAACTGCTGCACAAGGACAAACTCAATGACTTTACCTTGACCCCGCCAACCAGGGCTCAATTGGAAGCACCTTTGGGTGGAAAGCTATCTTTATTCTCAGAAAATTGGCACAGTATTACAAGGGACAAATGGACACTGCAAATAATAGACAAGGGATACAGGTTCCATTTTCATACATTACCAAGAAGAAAAGGCATGCCAAACCTGCCACCGAATCAAAGGGCAGAGGCTTTAAAGCAAATTTCCAACCTTTTGCAAATGAAAGCTATAGAAAAGGTTCCTCTCACAGAACAAGGCCAAGGATTTTATTCCAGACTATTCCTTGTCCCAAGAAAAGAAAAACAATGGAGGCCTATTCTTGACTTGTCCGCACTGAATACTTATCTCATTGTGCCAAAATTCAAAATGCTGACCCTACAGCAACTCCTTCCCATGCTGGGCAAGGGGTCTTGGCTGGTAACTCTAGACCTCAAGGAGGCATACCTGCATGACCCTATCAGACAAAGTTGCAGAAGACACCTCAGATTTCTTGCAGGTTCAGAGCATTATCAATTCTCAGCATTGCCCTTTGGCTTATCTACTGCGCCCAGAGTATTCACGAAATGCCTGGCATCAGTAATTGCACACTGCAGACTTCAGGGGATTCAAATATACCCATAACTGGACGACTGCCTTATACAAGCGGACAGCCACCAAACATTGGTAAAACACTTCAATTATGCCATACACCTACTTCAGGCTTTGGGATATGCAGTCAACATTCGAACATCAAGACTTGTTCCATCCCAAAGAATAATTTTTCTGGGTGCAAAACTAGATACAACCACCCAAATGGCTTTTCTCACAGAAGAAAAACAAGAACTACCACCGGATTACTTCAGAAACCTGGCACAGCAAACCCAACTGACTGCAAGGAAAATACTGCAGGCCCTGGGTTTCATGGCATCTTGCATTCTTCTGATTCCACAAGCAAGGCTGCATATGAGGAAACTACAATGGTACCCAAGGAGTCTATGGTCTCAACACAGTCACAGCCTTGAAGCTTTGATCCTCCTCATTCCATGCCTTCAAAAGGAATTTCTGTGGTGGGCTCAAGCAAGCCAGTCAAACATGGGACTGCCTTTCAGCAGACCAAACATCAGCCAAACCATTACCACGGACGCTTCGGACCATGGATGGGGAGCGCACATGGAGGGCAGATGCATTCAAGGACAATGGACAAAAACAGAACTTCGCCTGCACATCAACCAAAAGGAAATGCTGGCAGCGATACATTTAATCCAGGCCTTCAAGCACTTCCTACATTAAGGCCACCTGCTAATAAAAACAGACAATACCACAGTTATGTGGTACATAAACAAGCAAGGAGATACCCATTCTTACCCTCTTTGCAGGCTGGCAATGAATCTTTGGGAACTTTCCCTAAAACTGAATATAGAGCTGCAATCCCGGTTTGTACCAGGAAAAGACAATGTACTGGCGGACAGCCTAAGCAGAAACATCATGGATCCACATGAATGCATGCTACACCCAGACACCTTTCTTCAAATAACACAATCATGGGGAAGGCCGGACATAGATCTTTTTGCCTCCCACCACAACCATCAACTGAAGAAATTCTGCACAAGGATATACCACCCACAAGCATGGAAAGTGGACTCTCTCTCTTTCAGCTGGAATACTCTAACAGTATATGCATTTCCACCTCTTCCGTTAATGACCAAGGTCTTACTGAAGATCAGGACAGAACAACCAAAAGTGATTCTGATAGCTCCGGACTGGCCAAGACAACACTGGTACCCACTGTTAAGGAGCTTGTCATGCACGAAACCGTGGCCTCTACCACAATGGCCACTTCTGACACAGCACAATTACAAAACTCTGCACTCCAGCCTGAAAACCTTGCAGCTGACAGCCTGGAAAATACCTTGACTCCTCGCCTGGATAAACTATCCAAAAGGGTAAAGGATATCATCAAGGAAGCTCGGCGGCCTTCCACAAGGAAGGCATATTCAGCAAAATGGAAAAGATTTTGCACTTGGAACTCCACAAAGGGCCAAGATCCGACAGTAATGAGCATTCCACATATCCTGGAATACTTGGCAGAAATGCTCCATAATGGCCTCTTACTCTTCCATAAAAATTCATGCTTCAGCCATTTCAGCAGAGTACAACACTGATCCACCTGTATTTTCTCATCCGCTGCTAAAGCAGTTTCTAAGAGGGATAAAAAACATCAACCCTCCAAGGAAACCACCAGTGCCTACATGGGATCTTAATTTCATGTTGGAAAAATTAACTCTACCTCCCTTTGAACCAGCAGCATCTGCAGAACTACAGTTCCTGTATTGGAAAACTGCCTTCCTTCTGGCCATAACTTCAGCAAGAAGAGTATCTGAGTTACAGGCCCTTATGGCAGTACAACCATTTCTTACTTTTCATCAGGACAGAGTCTCATTGAGAACCAATCCTTCATTCATGCCAAAGGTGGTATCCAGGGTCTCACTGAACCAAGCTATTCACCTGCCTACCTTCTTTCCAAATCCACAAAATAAAGGAGAGAAACTTCTGCATACACTGGACATTCGCAGACAGTTGCGCTACTACTTGGACAGAACTAAGGCTTACAGGAAAACTGACCAGCTTTTTGTAGCATATGCTGCTGGTGTACAAGGAAAAGCAATTTCCAAACAGACAATTTCCAAATGGATAGGGAATTGCATTCGATTCTGTTACTCTTTTCATGGCAAACCTGTGCCGTCCAACATAAGACCTCATTCCACCAGAGCCACAGCCACCTCCATAGCCTTCTTAAGAGGGGTGGCTGCAAAGGACATCTTAGAAGCTGCTACATGGAGCTCCGTGCATACATTTTCCAAGCATTACAACTTACCATTATATTCCAGATCCAGAGCAGGCTTTGCTACTGCAGTCCTACAGGGCATTTTAGCTACACCAACCTTTTCTTAGGTCCTTCCACCCCTAGCTTGGCTATGGTATTCTACTCATATGTAAGGACTGCAGATGCATCCTTGAAGGACATAGTACAGTTTTGTACCTACCATAAATGTAGATGTCTGATAGGTATGCATCTGCAGTCAGGATTTCCCTCCCTCCTACCCCGCTGTGGTATCCCTTGAGTAGTTATCCCTCTTTCTAGCTAGCTGGGGTTATCTATTATGGTGTATTTGTTTTATATATATATATATATATATATATATATATATATATATATATATATAGCACTGTGCATGTTTGGAATTTTTTGCATCTCTCCAAATTTAGCCTTCATTAGAGGGCACCTGGGGCAAGAAAGGCTGAGGAAGATGGCGTCGGCTGATGATTTTGTACCCCTGGCGCTCTGACGTCAGGGAGGGGGGCGGCATCGGCCGACGCCGGACCCAGACTTTGGAATCCGGCCGACCGAAGGGCTGCCTGAGGCAGGACAACCCATATGTAAGGACTGCAGATGCATACCTATCGGACATCTACATTTATGGTAGGTACAAAACTGTACTTTCTGTCTAAAGACTGTAAAAAAGTAAAAGTGCAGATATTCAAAACAGAAACACTCAATCAATGCAGCTGTGACTGATTTTCAGGTATGCCCCTGATTTCAGCTCAAAAGCTTGCTCTTTCTTCTCCTTAAATTAGTGTTCTTTTTGAGAAAAGATGGTGCATTATAGACAACTGATAGTTTATCAGGAAAGTTTGACTGGGCATAGAACCCATTTTCAGTGGAAGACCAGGGAGGAAAGCTCCAATAACAGAACATTTAATACATGTACAGTAATACAAAATCTATAATACAAGTGTGATGACATAAGAGTTAACAGGTAATATTTACATAATTCAAATGTGGCGGTAGAAGAAACAGTACAATGTATACATTTATAAATATTTACAGTTTTTTTAATTAGCTGGTTAACTAATTATTGTGTTTCTCTAACTTTTACAATTTAGCTAGCAGGTCTAGGAGACTCTCTGTCTGATATCATCTCTGTGGGAGGAATAAAAACACCTTGTTGAAGTTTCAAGTAGTTTATTCAGCTAAGTAGGTAGACAGACAAGAACACTTGTCCGTCTATCTACACTTGAAACTGCAACAAGCGTCTTTATTCCCCCCACAGGGAAAGTATCAGAGAGACCGTCTCCTAGATCTGCTACAAAAATTATTTTATCTGTGCTAATCCTTTGTACTCTGCTTTGTGTTAGTCCTGTCACCCTCTGGGTCACAGGTAGGATACCAGACTTGACTGCAGCCTTCTGGGTTACCTCTGTTTTCAGTTTTTACAATGTGATAGTTTGCTTGTTTACAGTAGGCTTTTGCAGAGGAGTCATTATTAAAAAGAGAGAGGATAGTAGACAGAAGACGGGAATAATGAGAGGGAAATGAGAGGAGAGGAGAGGAGAAGAGGGGACTAATTTATTACCAATAGCCATAATGAGAGTGTATAGAAAGGATATGAGGTAGTTGTTTTACTTTGTGCAAGTCAGAAGCCATGTTGGATCAAGATTAATAGTTTTTATGAAGTAAGTACTGTAACATACAGTTGTTTGTGGATGCATTTCTGCAATGTTTTAGAGACAGGAGATGGTAAGGCAATAGGTCTAAAATTTATTTTAGTAGGGTTACGCTTTTTATGGACAACTATTTGAAATGTGGACTCACCAGAGTGAGTGCCGAAACATGGATACTGAATGGCCAAAAACTGAGCTTACATCTCCAAGTCTGAGGTGGACATTTCTTGAAAAATTCCCTTTTCTCCAAGGTATGGCTATCTTGGAGTTGGTATATATCAGTTCAGCGGGTGTGGAGGCTTGACCCCCACATCACGGGGTGCAGAGGGGCTTGACCACTGTATAAAAGAAGCGTAAAGGAGAAGTATAATGTTCAAGATTTTTTCCCCACTTGTCAGCACTTGGCATTTTGACTGCTGACATTTCAGTATGGATCCCTTTTATGTGGTAATGAATACATGATTTTTTTCTGAAAGGAAACAGCATAGGATTCTTGACTGGGTATGCAATGGTGGAGGAGGCTAGCTTAAGGTATTCTGAAGGTATGTTCCTGATAGAGGTTGTGCAAGGTTTGAGTTTGCTTAATAGATGTTTTATGTAGGTGGAAGAAACAGGTTGTGTTGAGAAAGTGGGGGCTATTGGAATTTGGATACTGTATTAGGCTGAAAAGGGGTGGTAAGGAATTGCTAGTAAGAGCAGATACAGAATCTATGAAGTGGGAACTGAATTTGGCAGCAGTATCTAAGGAAGAGAGGTCTGGGCAAGGGCTTGGAGTATTAATTGTGCCAGGATGTAATATTTTATTTACCGAATACCAGAACTTTTTAGAATTATGATTTAGGTTAAGTCGATGATGCAAATAATATTGTTTTCTATCGATGTTGACTTGTATTTTGGCTAGGCTTCGGAGATCCTTGTAGTTTTGAAGATATGATATGGTTTTGTTTTTGTGCCATTCTCCCTAAGCTTTCTCTCTTTTCATTAAAGTTTTCCTGTATTGGGATAACCAGGATGCCTGTTTGGTTTTCACTGTTCTCTTTAAAGGGACCAGATTACTTAGCGTGTTAAGGAAAAGTGCGTTGAATTGAAGAATGGATTCATCTAGTGGTAATATGTGGAGAGAAGAACAATTAAGGGATTTTAAGAATGCTGTTAGTCTTCCTTGTCAAAAGTAGTAAAGTTGTGAGATTCCTTACATTGCTGTTCTTTTGTATGGCAGGTAGTTAGTCTGTAGACACAGGAGAGATGATGGCCACTGAGGGAATCAGGCAGGGAGTACACCTGATAATCAAAGATTAGAGTTTGAGACCAGGATCCAAACTAGGTTGGAACTGGTATTGTTATTTCAGTGTAGCAAGTAAAGGAGGTTATACAAATCCATATAGGTTAATACTAGCAGAAGGGTAGTCACCTACAAGGTTGGCAGTCTGCGGTAATGTCTCCAAGAATAATGGTTTCAAAAGGTATATTAGTGGATATGCAGTGTAAGATGTCCTCTAGAATAGGTAAGTTGTTTCCTGGAGGGATGTAGAGAGATTATGCATATTTCTTGTGGTTGTTGTCTTTGACAAATAGATTAGTAGTTCAGTGTTGTGAAATTTTGGTGGACTAATGGGGGTGGGGGTGGGGGGGTAAAGACAGAGACCACACAAAACCTGATAGCTACTCCTTATTTTTTGTATGTTCTATCGGAGCAAGGCATAGTGTAACCCAGTGGAGGAATTTCATTATCCTTTATATTAGATTTGAATCTCATTTCACTGACTGTTATCTCTAGGGAATGCTGAGTGATCCAAAAGCAAAATCCGGGTACTTTATTTAACATACTATGCATATGTATCGAAGTAAATTTAGATATTTGGGGAAAGTGATGTGGTGATGAGGGTATCGTGGGTGGGTGGAAATTGCCAATAATTACTGTTACAGACTGCTTTTACATCTGAAAATGCAGGTTAATTCATGCTTTCTTATTCTGTCATCTTGTGAGTCAGTAACAACAAGATATAAAAAGTTATGACATTTGTCCCTGATTATCTTTGTCTTTTTCCCAGATTTAGGAGGACGAGAATGAGAGATATGTTCATAGTACAACTTGTGTAAGCTGCAGCTATGAAAGTGCAACCTGAGATATGTCAGTATGGTCATGGTGAGTAATCATTACATCAGTGATATAAATTTATTTCTATGTTTTGTTCCCTATGGAGCATATCATGTCACTGGTGCCTTCCCCTGATTCAAGACTCCAGGAGTCCCTGGACCCAATCCAAAACCCTCCTATAGCCCGAGAGGGGACTGAGGAATCTCAGTGCACTGTAATGCTTATGGCCATACGTACAGCCAAAAACATCTGTCGGTGCATGCCTTAAGTATTTTATATACATGGCAGCTTAATCCAGATCCCACCCACAGTTAAATAATGACTTCACATTGCTGTGTTGCCCTCGGTCTTGAAATATACTAGGGATACTTTTATATTTGTGCATTATTTGGTACGTACTTGCACTCTTAGCTATTTTAAAATGCTTTTGTTTTTGCCACTATAATCAACTGTTGAGTTTTGTCCATCTACCTACTTAACTGAATAAACTATTGAAACTTATACAAGGTGTCTTTATTCCTTCCACAGAGAGTATCAGAGAGAGAGAGAGTCTCCTAGATCTGCTACAAAAGTTTTTATTCTTGCTAATCCTTTGTACTCTGTTTCTTATTAGACCTGTCACCCTCTGGGACACAGATGGGATAACAGACTTGACGGCAGCCTTCTGGGTTACCACTGTTTTCAATGTTTACAATTTGATAGCTTGCTTGTTTACAGTAGAGAGCTAAGATTAGGCTTTTGTCGATGAGTCATTATTAAAAAGAATGAGAGGATGGTAGACAATACTGAAGATGGGAATAGTGGGAGGAAAATGAGAGGAGAGGAGAAGGACTAATTTATTTCTATCCATAACCATAATGATAGTGTCTGGAAAGGATGAGGTAGTTTTACTTTCTGCAGGTCAGAAGCCATGCTGGGTTGAAATTAATAGTTTTCCTGAATTAAGTACTGTAACGTACAGTTGTCTGTGGATGCATTTTTGCAATGTTTTAGAGACAAGAAATTTTAAGGCAATAGGTCTAAATATTAATTTGGTAGAGTTACCCCTTTTATGGGCAACTATTTGAAATGTTGGGGTTCATCAGAGTGAGACCCAAAACATGGAAACTGAATGGCCAAAAGCTGAACTTACATTCACCAAGTCTGAGATGGACATTTTTGGAATATTCCCTTTTCTCCAAGGTATGAAGAAACTTAAAGGAGCAGTATGATCAAGTTTTTTTCCCCACTAGTCAACACTTGGCATTTTGACTGCTGACATTTCAATACGGATCCCTTTTATGTAGTAATGAATATATGATTTTTTCCGCAAGGACGTAGCATAGGATTCTTGACTGGGTATGCAATGGTGGAGGAGGCTAGCTTAAGATATTCTGAAGGTATGTTCCTGATAGAGGTTGTGCAAGGTTTGAGTTTAACAGAGACTTTATGTACGTGGAAGAAAAGGGTTGTGTGGAGAAAGGGGGCTATTAGAATTTGGATACTGTACTAGGCTGAAATGGGATAGTAGGGAATTGCTAGTAAGAGCAGATATAGAATCTATGAAGTGATAACTGAATTTACCAGTAATATCTAAGGAAGAGAGGACTAGGCAAGAGTTTGGAGTATTAAGTGTGCCAGGGTGTAAGATTTTATTTACTGAATACCAGAACTTTTTAGAATTATGTTTTAGGTTAAGCTGAGGATGCAAGTAATACTGTTTTCTGTTAATATTGACCTGTACTTTGGCTAGGCTTTGGAGATGCTTGTAGTTTTGAAGATACATTATGGTATTGTTTTTGTGCCATTCTCCCTAGCCTTTATCTCTTTTTTTTCATTAAAGTTTCTCTATATTGGGATAATCAGGGTGCCTGTTTGGTGCTCATTGTTATCCTCTTTATAGGGGCTAGACTACTTAGAGTGTTGCGGAAAAGTGTGTTGAACTGAAAACCAGTTTCATCTAGCGGTAATATGTGGAGAGAAGACCAATTAAAGGATTTAAGAATGTTGTTGGTCCTCCTCGTCAAAAGTAGTAAAGTTGTGAGATTCCTTACATTGCTGTTCTTTTGAATGGCAGGTAGTTAGTCTGTAGACACAGGTGAGATGATGGCCACTGAGGGAATCAGGCAGGGAGTGTTCCTGGTGAGGAGCAGAGATTAGAGTTTGAGACCAGGATCCAAACTAGGTTTGAACTAGTATTACTATTTCACTGTAGCGAGTAAAGGAGGTTATATAAATCTATACAGGTTTATAGCAGCAAAGGGGTAGTCACCTACAAGGTTTTGCCAGTCTGTGTTAATGTCTCCAAGAATAATGGTTTCATAAACATATTAGTGGATATCTAGTGTAAGATGTCCTCTAGAATAGGTAAGTCGTTTCCTTGAGTGATGTAGGGAGAGTGTGCATAGTTTATTTGTGGTTGTTGTCTTTAAGCAAAGTGATTAGTAGTTCAGTGCTGTGAAATTTTGGTGGACTAGTTGGGAGGGTGGGTAAAGACAGAGTGAGAGATAGAAAACAGGATAGCTACTCCTCATTTTTTGTGTTTTCTATCAGAGCAAAGCATAGTGTAACCCAGTGGAGGAATTTTATCATCTTTTATTTTAGGTTTGAGCCACGTTTCACTGACTGTTGTAAATAACAAAGAGCACTGCCCAAAAAATAAAAATCCAACAGTTTTATTCCACCACAATAAGAGATTAGCGCTTTCATCAAAAGTACATAGCATTGACTTCTTCAGAACTACATGACCCACATAATGCTGATTTAAATAGCCTGCCCTACTCAACAATTAGTCAAACAAGAAAGATGTAATTTCCTGCTAAAAAATGTAATTTCCTGCTAAAAAAAAAAAGTATGTCATTTCCTGTTAGAAAAATATATCATTCCATGCTAAAAAGTACCACCTCACTAAAATAATACAACTGAATTATTGATTCATTGATCCCCCCAAAATAGAGCTTATGTTAAAAACATTACATAAGAAAATAGCTTTTAGTTTTAACATAGAACTAATAGAAATGTTATCATTGAGCCCAGGTGGCACACATGCATTTAACCTTATTTGCCACTTGAGCTCTAAAAATTTAAGAAAATCATCGATAGGTCCACCCCTTGTACCAAAGTCGACCTGCTCTAATACAAAAAACTTGAAACAGTGTGTGGGACATAATTTAATATGCTTAAATAAGGCATTGGTCTTGTTGATAGATCCGTTGTCTTAAAGCTCAGACAGTCTTATCCACATAGTAACAGTCGCAACCTGTACAGGATGCAACATATACAACCCCCTTGGTGTAACAATAGAACTTTTTATGTGTAATGATTTTACCAAAATTCCTAAGTTTAATAAATTCGTCATCAATCACAAAAGAACATTGCATGCATCTTCCACATTTGAAAGTACCACCTAGTCCAGATGCCGCCTTTTTTCTTTCAACTAAACCTTTGAAAGATGTACACTTTTTGTACACTACCAGGGGTTTTTCACCTAGTTTATTAATGATATTCTCATCAATAAAAAACATGTTCCAACAATCACAAATTATGCTTTTGATGTAAAAAAAATCAGTAGTGAAAGGTAACACTAATGCCCTGCTATAGTTGTTCATTCTCCCAGTTGCTAGGGGCCTGGTTAGACCCAGAGGGTTGTCCAATAATGTTCTATAAACCCCATTAGTTATATTTTGCTGGACCTCACCTATTATGTCCTTAAATTGAGGGGGGTAACCTCTTTTCTGTAACATACCCAGTAGGAGGTCGCACTCTATGAAAATCAATATCCTCAGATACCATTCTGGCCAATCTAACACATTGTCCCTTCACAAGGGATTTCTTCTGGCGCAAGGGGTGCCAACTCTCAAAGTGCAAAAGAGAGTTGGAGTACGTGGGTTTCCTATAAAGATGTGAGGTGAATCTCCCCTTGGAATAATCCTTCCTGATGGTCATGTCAAGGTAGTTCAAAATATCATGGTCCTTGGTCATGGTGAACTTCAGAAAAGTGGTGGTGTTGTTAATAAGTAAAAACTCTATCCAACTCGTCTTCACTACCAAGCCAAAATGAGACCAAATCATCAAGGTACCACCCATACAGTACCCACATGTCCTTGAACTCAGAGTTGACAATATACAGGTCCTCCCACTGGGCAAGTACTATGTTGGCAAACAACAGTGCACAACAGGTGCCCATAGCCACCCCTTGCACTTGTTTGAATATTTGCCCCTCGAAGGAAATGATGTTATTGTCCAGAACCATCTCCATACAGGATCTGATGGTCAGAATGGTATCATGATTCAATGAGTTCTGCTTACATAAATAATCGTAGAACCATTTAATACCTACATCATGGGGTATTACAGAAAAGGAGGTCCCTCACATCAATGGTGATCAATATAAGACATTTGTTGTATATTTCATGTTTAATCTTGGACAAGAAATCCCATGAGTCTTTAATAATTAGGTCCCTATCATCCAACACATGTTTAATTGAACAGTCAACAAACTTGGCCAAACTAAAAGTTTTTGATGCTTTTGCATCCACAATTGGCCAGAGGAGGGATTAAGGATACTCTTGTGGATTTTTGGGATTCTGAAAACGGTTGGAATCCTAGGATGTTTTGTCTCTAGGAATCTAAAGGTCTCCAATGTGATTTGTTCATTTAATAACAGTTGTTCTAGATCTAAATCAATATGTCTATAAGCTATGTTAAGCTCATTAATGGAGACCCCAGTATAAGTATCACTGTAGTCATCCTGCTGTTGTTGTCCCTAGCGTTCATAATAACTAGTCCTCTCCCCTTATCAAGCTTCATAATCCGGATGCCACTGTTCTCTAATATATCATGTAATAGCCTTGTTTCCTTTTTAGTCAAATTGCCAGTCCCATCCTGTTCCACAATGATTCCTGTGAGAAATTGTTTTTCTAAATTGTCTCTCACAAAAAGATTCAAACACTTCCACTAATGGGTGTATAGATGGAATGAATGTACTTGGTCTGATAAAGGGGCTAGCATTGACCAAGAGATTAGTAATGGGGTCACCCCCCTGTGAAAAGAAAAGGGCCAAGTTAAGCTTCCTAATGTAGATTTTGAACTGTAAAATAGTACTGACAATGTCAGTTTTACACGTTGGCACAAAATTAAGCCCTTTCAAAAACAATTCTGACCATTCAACAGTTACATTGGACTTACTGTAATTGTACACCTTAAAATCATTACCAAAGTTGGAAATAATGTTGCAAACATTGGCATCACTCATCTAAAATGATGCTGTTGTTGTGGTCTCAGCTTTGTCTGGGTTTGGATATTTTTGTTTTTCTTAGTTTCACTGACTGTTAATATATCTAGGGAATACTGAGTGATCCAAAAGCAAAATCTGGGTACTTTATTTAACATACTATGCATATTTATCGAAGCAATTTTTAGATATTTGGGGAAAGTGGTGTGGTGATGAGGGTATCATATGTGGGTGGAAATTGCCAGTAATTATTGTTACAGGCTGCTTTTACATCTGAAAATGCAGATTAATTCATGCTTTCTTATTCTGTCATCTTGTGAGTCAGTAGCATCAAAATTTTAAAAAGTTATGACTTTTGTCCCGGATTATTTTTATTTTTTTCCCCAGATTCAGGAGGGAAGAGAATGAGAGCTATGCTCATAGTACAATTTATGTAAGTTTCCCCCTATGAAAATGCAACTGGAGGTATGCCAGTATGGTGCTAGTGAGTAATTACTACATCAGTGATATAATTTTTTTTATATGTTTTGGTGCCTATGGAGCATATCAGTTGTCACTGGTACCTTTCCCCGATCCCAGACACTTTCATGTTTGTGTATTATTCAGGACCTACTTGCACTCGTATCTATTTTTAAATGCTTTTGTTTTTGCCACTGTAATCAACTGTTGAGTTTCTGCACTTCTGCCCAATTCTAAGTGTTGGATGTTTTGTTTACTGTTTAACTTGGTTTTGTATTGCACTTTGGGATTCATTTTAGTAGTTCAAAGTCAGGAAAGTTAGGTGCAGCTAATGATCAATAACAATCCCTATTTTACTCCTTCTATATTAAATAAATTCAATTCCAATGTCTCTTCATCATGTTCATGCTGCTCCTTTCCATGAGCTGACCTCCTACATATATTATGGTTTTGTAAGCACACACAAACTTTGGTGCTCCCTTAAAGTGCGCTTAGAGAGAATGGGTTATCAAAAATCAACCCTATCTTGGGAACTAGTGGTCCTACACATTGCAGAACTTGGAATACCTAAACTGAAGTATCACGTCCTTATTATCCTTTGTTTGCTTATCAAATTTTACATAACCAAAAACTGGATGGACCGCACCAACTATCCTGGAATGGATTTAGGAATCTGGCAATTAAATACATATCCTCACAAAAACTTTTCATAGGACACCCAAATAATCAAATGTATTACCAGAAATATTGGAAACTTATCTTTGACCTCATTCTGGGGGATTAACCAAAGGTTGGAAGGAGCAATTTATTATCTTGGATTTATACCATGAATATGTTCCTTCCTCTTGAATTAGTCACCAAGGCTCCCACCGGAACCAGCCTGGCTCCCTCTTCATGACTGCAGTAGCACTGTTTGCATATATGTATATAGTTCTGGTTTGGGGGGTTGTGTGGTGTTAAGGAATGTCTTGAAACTATGCTTGTATTGTTTCTGAATTTTTTGTATATCTGATTATTCATTGTTTGATACTTCCTGTACAAAATAATAAAATACTACTGGATAAAAAAAAAGTTAGGAAAGTTAGGTCTGCCCTCTAGTGAGAGTAGTGTTTTGCCTGACCTCTTCTGTGCTGAGAATCACTGAGGAAACCTTTAGATGGTGCTTGTTGTGATGGCCAGGGGCCAGTTTTGCTTGATTATTGTGCATAGTAGATACAGCTGCTTAGAATTTCAAATTCTGTATAAAAACTACACCTAATTCTCAAACAGTCTGATACAGTAGATGAGAAATATACTTATACAATATCTCTGACAGCAAGACTGCCACGTAGAGCCATTACAAATATGAAACAGCACTGCACAATACCTGCCACACACAGATCCACATATACTGAGGATATTAAAGTAATCAACCAACACCAAAAACCTCAAAGGCCTCCCAGCAGTAGTAATTAAAATAAGTACCCTCATCAACTTCAAAAACACAGTACCAAAGTAATACCCATCATGACACAGCCTCAACTCACAGTATCTCTACGCCTAACCCCATAAGACAGCCTACCACACAATGCAACATTTTGGTCATAGCAGACTCTATTGTGAGGCACACTGATGTCCCACTTAACAGGCTTAGCAAGCAGAGGGTTATAGTCAGCTGCCTATCAGGTCCAGGATCTGCCATATCACACATGCACTCAGGTCACTGAACCACAAGTACCAGTATGATTCAGTTATAGTCCATGCGGAAGTAAATGACCTGAGACGCACTTCCCTAGACTGTATGAAGACAGCCATGATGGAGCTCTCAGACTGTGTGTCCCAGACAGGTATGAGCCTAGCAATGAGCAGCATTCTGACTTTTCCAAGGAAGATGCTAAAATATAAACAAAAAATAATTGATTTTAATGATTAGCTTAGTTTCTGGTTCATTTAAAGTGGGTACAATATTTTCTGGCCTGGGAGGATATGGCTGACTGACTATGATGCTTTGCCAGCAATGGTCTGCACCTATCCACTCTAAGCTTTTGAATATTGGCTAAAACCTTGTCCATTCCCCATAGTGACTTTTTTAGCCACTGCCAACCTGATAAACCATCCAACATAGCTAAACCAACCCAGAATTATCTAAAGATGATATTGCTCAAGCCAGGAGGCTAGATGAAAAAAAATCTCCATTCATGCAAGTCCTTCTGTACATGTCTCAGTAGTTAATGAGACATGGTTAAATCCGTGGATAGCACCCAAACAGTGCAGGGCTATGATGCCTCCCACACATGGACTGTCACAATTTATATAAAAAAAAAAAAATCACACCTCAAGGCTGTTCAAGCTGTATGGCACATTTAACCCCTCCACTTACAACTCACCATAAGCAAAGTCACTTAGCATATCTTTGAGAGCTATAGGTCCCCCTCTATGACCTAGAAAATCCATATCACTTACTTAAATGAACTTGACTCACTTTCCATTCAACCTAATACCATACGCATGGGTGACGACAACTACCCTGCTATAAACTGGGAATCATACACAATCTCAAACTTGCAGGCACAAATATTCCTGGACTTTTGTCAACACAAATGCACAGACCAGCTAGTCCATACATCCACTAAGGGCATCAACATCCTTGATCTGGTCCTAACAAACATGAGGGAACGTTGTACCTCCACCACCCCAAGTGTGACGTCCTCAGTGGTCAGGTTGGACTATAAAGCTGTCTTCTTCAAAATAAAAATAAAACTTGAGATACCTGGTAAGCCAAGAACTTTTAGGAATATTTCATGGCAAACTTCCTTCATTTGACACCCTGGCAAAATTTCAAGCCCCCCCCCCCCCCCCGCCCAAAGCCAGGGAACACCACTGCCTATGTTGAGTTGTTCTCAAAAGCCTTCTACAATAATGTATAGCTACACAGCGGCATTAACCTATCAAAATAAACACAAGACAAATTAAAAAAATAAGCCACCCGGTGGAACCCCAATTTTAATAGCTTGTATAAAAAAGGAAGAAAATCATGGGCAAAAATAGGAAATGCAATTTCCAGCAAAGTAAGAATTCCCTCAAACTAAATAAACAACTCATGGGACTAATTAAGTCTACCAAAACCAAATATGAGGTAAACATAGCCTCCCTAAGAACATCCATAAGGCAGTATTTAGCTTTAACTGAAACCTCAAATGCAATACACAGCAATGTACCAAACTAATTGTAAAAGGAGACACCTATACTGAACTGCAGGCTATAGCAAATCTACTCCAGTAACCTCGCTTTCTCTCCCAGACATCTCACAAGAAATACCCCCAGCCATAGCTCCAGCTATCACTAAGGAGCAGGTCCTCTTCAGTGCAATCTCCAAGGCCAAAGTACCCCATCTATAGGAGGTGATACTATTCCAGGATGCCTCCTTAATAGCATGAAACAGGACCTATTGGGACCACTGGAAGCACTGCTCAGTTGTAGCCTCCAAACTGGATTTGTCACAAGCAAATGGAAGATTGCAGCTGTTGTCCCTCTACAGAAGGACAGGGCGTGTTTGAACCCAGGAAATTCCTGACCCATAAGCTTGACTAGTCTCAGTCTCATATGTAAAGTATGGAAAGAAAAATAAAGGACATAATAATGACATACAGCATCTTCAGAATCTTCAGATGGCCATAGCTGCCACCCTTCTCATGTACTAAACTCTCTTCAATATGGATAATTGTTAAGGGTTAGTAAATGATGTAGTGATAAGGAAGTCTTAGAGAGGGAAATACTTAACAGTTGTGTAATGTTTAAACAAAGGGGGTGTGGTATGGGTGTTATTAGGAAGGCTTTAGAAAGATTACGTTTAGGGAAAAATAAAATAGTTGAAAGGTTTAATGGGGATAGAAGGATATTTAATTTTTCTGATAGTGATAAAAATAAGAAAGTGTAATTTGTAACATCATTTAATGTATTATCTAATGAAATAGATGCTGTAAAGTACTACTGGCCTTTTCTCTTAGAAGGCAGGAATAGGGTTACTAATCTATGGCATGTCCCTTTGATTTCTTTCAAGAGGGGATGTAATTTGAAAGATATGTTAATACATGGAAAATTTTGCATGCCAAAAGAAAATTGTAATAACAGCATTAATAGACCGGGAACATAAGGATGTGGGGCTTGCTCCATTTGCCCTTATGTTACTAATTCCTTTAAGATAATTAATGGCCAGAGATTTGATCTGGTAGCAGAATATACCTGTAATGCAACAGGTGTGGTTTATGTGTTGATGTGTTCCTGCAACCTATTTTATATTGGTGAAAGTAAGAGGTCTTTTAAAATTTGGTTGCAGGAACATATAATAGCCATTAAAAATAAAAGAAAGGAAAGTCCCATTGCATGTCATTTTAATTCTGTACATGGGGGGTATATACAGATTTAAGGGCTTGCATTTTAGAAAACATAAAAGCTGAGAATGTTAATTGTTTGAAGAACAAGTTGTTATATAAATAAACTGTTTTTATTTTAAAATATAATACTATGACACCTACTGGTTTAAATCAGGAATACAGTTGGAAGTGTCTTGTAAAGGAAGTGTTTTATTAGTATATTTTTTATTGAATAATTGATTTATTGCTATATTGGTATCACTATAAATGAGGTGTGTATTTTTTGCTAGTATTATCTCCTGGAAGGCTTGTATGCCGAGGTGCTAGAGAGTTTATGAGTTCATTAAATTTGTGCTTCTTGAACCACTGGTCTTGGTCGTTTTGTTCAACTTGCCATTTTTCTACTTGGTAGTTTGGAATCTACAAGGCCAGTGATTCGTCTTTTGTACAACTACCTCAAGTGTTTTGTGATGATGGGGTAGAATATGGTCAGTGAACTATGGAACAATATGTTGTTCAGTCTAGAGAACAACTTCAAGGAGAAGGTAATTTGTCCTTGAGAATGACTGAAACTAAGCCTTGGGAAAAAATATTATTGGAAGGGGTTAAGAAGAGATCACATAACCCCTTCCATTGCGTGGGTCGGCCAGAATTGGCTCATATTCCCCCGGTGCTTTCGGCTCTCTAGAGAAATTGTTGCATAAAGAAAATGCTTTGCACTTTAATATGTTGAGTCTTCAGAGGTATATAGAGCTAGATATAACACCTAGAAGGCTTTGCTTTATCAAAAACCTGACTACTCCCTTTGATGCTTCTGACCCTATAGACAAGCAGTTTGAAATAAAATAGATTTCAGCTACTCATAAGTGTGTGACTGAATGGCTACGCATCCTCATACAGAGGGTTGCAGTTAAACAACTTAAGGTGAAAGATGAAACTGAGGTTTCCTGCAATGGTCTGGCTGAACAATTTGGTCTTGAACAGTTTGACCAAATATTGTGTAACTTGAATGTGAAGCTGGAGGAAGCTTCTAATGAAATTATTTAAAGAAAGATAAATAAGCTGGAACGAGACAGCTGTGATTATAATGCCGGCTTTGCCTTTAAGAAGCCAGCCAATTAGAAACAACAGCAGAAACACACTCATTGGGTGGAGCTAATTCCAAACTATTTCCTTTGCATCATCAGTGGTAGTCAGCAGCATGGAAGAATCAGAAGAAGATGAAGGGGGTTATCAACCATTACCACGACCACAGGAACCGGAATATTTTAGGAATAACTTTCAGGACCAATGAGATTTCAATAATGGAAGGAAGAGGGGTCGCACAGAAGGAAGTAGGGAAGGACAATATCAGAGGTATGACAACCTCCAAAAATGGACTAGCTATTGATGTTTTTAAAATCTTTTCATTACTTGATGAAACTGTTGCTGATAATCATGTCAACTTGGTTTTAAATTTATCTGGTTATGTTTTGAACCAAAATGAAATGTCAGTGTTACAACATGGTTTGAAATTTGTACTTACAGTACTTCCAAGAAAATATATTGTTCAAACTGAGATTTTTTCAGCTGGTTCGTAAATTACATTTGTATAATTTTTTTGGTGTTGACAAATGTTTTTTCTGGCAATGATTTGGGGGAAATGGAGCTGATACAAGTGATAGTTTTTGTACTTATGGATCTTTTTTTTCTGTTAGTGATGATGTTAATGCCTGTTATCTGTTGGATACCTCTAAAGTGCCTGTTAAAAGTAAATTTATTCCACCCTTCACATATGAGGGAATATCACATTTTTCTTCTATGGTACTTTTCTCTATGGAAATGTTTTTAATAAATTTTATAGAAATAAAAATAAAATACATTATAATTTAACTAAACAAGAATGGAATACACTACAAAGTATGAGTAAATGGCAAGAGTTTGGTTATAAAGCCTTCTGATAAGGGCAATAAAATAATAGTATTACATTTTTCCCAATATTTAAAAAAGTGCATGGATCATTTGAATGAAGGGGAAGTTTATAGAATTTCTAGTTTTCTAGAATATAAACAGGCTATTGAAAATTTTAAAAATATTTTGGAGAAAGGACATAGACTTGGATATTTATCTAAGCAATATGTGGAAACTAAATTTAATGCAGAAAATTGTACTTTAGCTAGATTTTATTGTGTGCCAAAAGTCCACAAACATGCGACTTCCCCTCCAGGGCATCCAATTGTAGCAGTTAACAATTTTTTTACATAATATAGGAATCATGTTACACTCATATTTAACAAAGTTCGTGGTAATATTGGATTCTTATATAAAAGATTCTTTTGATTTTTGAATAAGATAAAATATGTAGTGTGGGAAGAAGACTTTTTATTGGATAACCTTGGATGTAAAAAGTTTGTAGACGAATATTAAACATTTGGTGGGCTTAGAGGCACTTAGATTTTTCTTAGGTGACAGTGCGGTTGCATGTTATGTTAGAGCTGATTTTAGTTTAGTTAATATTTTTTTTAATTTAATTGGGCTGTCTACCAACAAATTCAGGGTACAGCAATGGGGGCTCCAGTCGCTCCCATTTATGTCAATTTAGTGATGGGATTATTTGAGGAAGATTTCTTGTATAGGTTAGATTTTTTTTTAGAAAACATGTTCTTTACTGTTACAGATTTATAGATGATTTATCTGATTTTTTTATGTAAAGGGGTAAAGTTTTGATATAGGATTTTGTTGATCAGTTACATACAAATCGGTTTGGTTTTCAGTTTGATGGTATGCAGAGTGGTAATTCAGTTTTTTTTTTACATAAATTTAGACCATGTAAATGGTAATATAAGTACAAAAATACATAGGAAATTTGAGGGAGAAGGCCATTTTTTTAGATGTCCATAGCTGCCACCCTTCTCATGTACTTAACTCTCTTCCATATGGAGAACCCCAATAAAATGAGTGGTATCAAAACCTGTCAAATATATTAACGAAGCATGGCTAGACTTAAAATCACCATTATGAGTTATTAGCTCAATAACTACTTATAAACCTATGACTGCATACGTTAGTGTCACCACCCAGGTTGCCACTGCTTTTCCCCCCAAGGGACAATAACATTGCTTCCTTTCCCCCAGTTGACACCTCAAAGTTAGGGTTGCCACCTTTTCAAATGCCCAAAGTGGGACATTTGTGGTACAAACGTCAGATTTTGCAGGGCAAAACATAGTCAAGGCCAGGTACAAAGGATAGAACTTCACTTTTTTGCCTAAATAAAAGCTAATTCTTATAGCATTTTAGTTGCTTATTCTGTTACTTATAACATTTAGGTGTTTCAGGTACAGAATAACTGTTTTTATGCAACTATTACATAAAATATAGGAAATATTTTTATCCTAAAATCTCAGGACATTTGCCATTTTTTCAATTTTTTTGCAGGACACAGCTGCCCGAAGAGGGACTGTCCCTCGCAAAGTGGGTCATGTGGTAACCTTACTCAAAGTACTAGGCTTCCAAGTCACCATGGGCTGCTTGCTGTCAGTCCACCATCTCCTGAGTCACTGAGCCAACACAAGTGGCGGTATACATCTGCTTACAACAATCAGGCCAGAATTAATAAACTGACCAGCATTTATCCACACAATGCAGCAGAAACGAGAGTTGTGCTTTGAACACAGGAAATCATGTAAGGCACTACAGCAACTAACTCTCCACAGTCCCTGATTTTACTTCATATTTTTGCCGTCTCTTTTAAAATGTTTTATTTTCAGATGAATCACTAAGGATAATAGTCTTATCAATAATGCCAAAGGGATCGCATTTCGTTCTACTAACTTTTCAATTGAATTATAATTAAAATTGCCCCTAATTATTTGGCTTTAACTCGTTTCTTAAGCAAATAAATGGAAAGGTAAGAGTCACCAGCCCATGTTATTTCATTAAACGGAACAACTGAAACCCAATTAAAAACAACACTGCTTACTACTTAAACTTGGTACCAGGTACAGCAGTTAAACGTGACACGAAATGACTAACGGTACCAAATAGAATTTGGTGTAATCCAATTAGCGCTTACGTTTCCCGAAAACAGAATTGCCACATGCTCTGACGTATTACGTCATTAAATCCATTCTTCTAGGGTGTACAATCCACTACCAACCGAATCTAAACAAATTGCGTAATACCGTAAATGCGCTACGTGTATCACGTGTCAAGAGGACGTAGTTAGGTCCGTTCTATCCCTTGGGAACTAGCCACTACCCATCTATAAGACTGGTTTATATAGTACACTTTTATGTTTACATTTTTGTTTAGATAACTAGAGGCAAGCAAACAAGGAAGTTTGATAGCATTATAAATGCAACGCTTTGGTAAAATATGATATTAATGCAGTTCATCAAAGTAATGGCAACCAGACTGTGAATGCTCCAACGCAGGTAGGAGAACCATTTTAGTAAAGGTGTGTTTTTTAATACAATTTTCTAGTTTTAATGACAGCTGTTAACAGTATACAGACATCATATTTTTCTGTCTTTCTGCATTAAGTTGTTCTAGTGTTGTCACATGTATCTTCTTTGTGTATATTTAAAGTACGTACACTTCTTTGGTTCCCGGTTACTCATCCTGTGTATTCTTGAGTTTGCAGTAGGTTTTAGTGTGTTATTTAGATTGTTTAAGAACTAGGGTTACCACCTGTCCCACTTTGCATGGGACGGTCACTCATTGGGCAGTTGTGTCCTGCGAAAGAAAACTAAAAAATGGGAAATGTCCTGAGATTTTAGGAGAAAAAAATTCCCGAGTTTTAGTTGAATAAAACCGTTGTTGTTTTTTATGTGAAACACATTGTGTTCTATGAAATTGCACAAGCATCTCAGATGCTATAAGAAAAAGCTTTTGTTTTGGCAAAAAGTGAAGTTATGTCATTTGCACTAGCCATGGCTATGTTTTGTCCTGCAAAATCTAAGATTTCTACAAATAATGTTCCACTTTGGGCGTTTGAAAAGGTGGCAAACCTATTTTAAAAAGTCAGTGTCAAACTTAGAAAGATCTCTGTTTCTGTTTTATTTCAAATGTTTGTCTGACAGTAACGTGATATTAAATGCAGTGTGGGTTTGTTAATCCATGACAAAGTGGATTTGAAAGCAACATATGGTAATAGTGTTGACATGTACAGTTTCCTCACCTCTGAGCAGATTCCCTGGGAGGGAGTGGTACTGGTATTTTCGGTGTTGAGTAATTGCCACAAGATTCAGTTTGTAGCTGCTTTGTAAGAAAAAAACGTGTTTTAGAATATATGGGGAAAAGCACAGATCTTAAATTATGTCTTTGATTGTAAGTTTGCTTGACATATTACAATGGCCTATATCCTTTCTCAATTGCTTTATAGTCGTTACTGTCTCTTTTTTGGTTTGATTAACTTTTATGTGGTTAAACTGTTAAACCCTGCGATTGGCATGACTGACAGTAATGTATGTTTTGGTCTCATAATTTGAGATCTGGTTAATGTTTTGGAATGTTACAATTTGAGATCTGGTTAATGTTTTGGAATGTTACTGTAGACAAGTCTCTCCATCCACTATCACTGTTATTTATTAGCATTGTGGTAAGTGTGCGATATGCTTATTTGTAATATCTAGGAGTGATTCTTTCCTTAAAGTATACTTAGTTTTTCTCTGCCAAACCCCTAATATTCAGATTGGCAGCATGAGCAGGGTATGATATATTTTCTTCTCTTTTTTTTTGTGGTACGAGTCTTCAGTAAATTTGTGTTGCCATGCTGGAATATAAAGGTAGTGCAGGTAGCTTACAAATGCTTGTTTTATTGAGTTTGTGCTAAGTCTCTTTTTTCCTTGTATTTCACCTAATATAGATTGACTCTGTGATGCTTCAGATTGTCTTTCACTTTGTGTGTGTGTGTGTGTGTGTGTGTGTGTGTGTGTGTGTGTGTGTGTGTGTTATGTTCATACATGCATCCTGAGACAATTAGTAAGTCCAGGATTTGTTCTGCCGTATGTGTTGCTTGAGATGATGAGCTTCAGTTCCCTGTGACCTTAGTTGTGCAAAGCAGGTATTGAAAATGAATGGATGTAGTAGGTTGTCTGTTTTTAAGCTCATAGTTAAGTACTAGGCTAGGTGCCCTTGCTGGCCATTTTAAGCCTAGCTAGTTTCACTTTTTGTGCACTCAATACCCAATCCCATTCAGTTATAGACTGGCCTTACCCAATGGTTGATAATTACCCCAATAAGAATAAGATCATACAGTATATTTATTTTATTTATTTATTTTACACTTGTTAATTTGAATGTCCGACTGGCTGTAGGTCCATTTTCAGAGGAGGTTCGGGGAGAAAAGCTCCAGGCATACTTACATGGATACATACAGTGAAATATTACAAAGTGGACATTTGTATAAGAATAGATACACGCATATTCAAGACTTTCTGGAATACATACAGGAAATATTTAGAAATTATTAACTTTTAAGGGAGAAAGCGTACATTTTTAGTAGTACATGGTTGTGCAAGTTATCATCCTTTCCTTAGTACTTTCCAGTAGGTAAGAGACATGCAATCAATCTTCTAAATCCGTTAATGTATCAGAGTAATAAGAATGAAAGTTTCTACATGTAGCAAGGTTTTCAGGTACCTGTGTATTATCGCAACCACATTCCAAACCACTTGCTGTTGCTATATTCATATGCCCTTAACACTTTTTCTCCTTTTACTTTTGGTACATTGTACAATGTTCTGTTAGGTGTTTTTTTAAGAGATCTTTTGAATGGAGTTGAGGGAACTGTAGTGAGTTCTGCAGGAAATAAGTTCCAGGTTTTGCCAACGGAGTTGGTAAATAGTGATTCACCAGCTGAATTGTTGGATTTATCAGTTTGTACTAGCTTTCTGTTGGAGGAGCGGAGTGTTTTTAGGTTACTGTAGGGTGTGATATGTTTTAGTATGGGTGTGCTGTCTGGTTGGTAGAGAACTTTGTGAATAACTATTAATTGGTTATATTGAAGTTGGTAGGGTAGTTCTAGCCAACCTAGTGATTTAAGATTTAGACAGTGATGTGTTCTATATGCTGAACTTGTGGCAAATCTGGCAATATTATTGTAGCAGCTAGCGAGTTTGAGGTCAGATTTGCTTAGGTTTGTGAAGATAGGTGAGGTATAAAGAAGGGTTGATAGCAAATGTGTACGGGCAATCACAGGCCTAGCTGATGGGGTTAGGAAGTGTTTAATCTTATGTAAAGAGCCTAGTTTCTTATCAACTGTTTTAATAGCTTTGTCAATGTGAGCATATTACACCTAGTAGTTTAGTACTTGGTTCTGGGGAAATTATGGTGCCATTGTTAGATTTTATGGTACGTGATGGTAAAGGGACCTTATGAGTGGGGGGGGGGGGGTGAAGAGTAACAGCTTAGTTTTATTTGGTTTTAATAGTAGACTGCGACCAGTGAGCCAGTTTTCTACTTTGTTGAAGGTGTTTTGGGATAATGAATGTAAGTCTGTGGGAGAGGTAGCAGCACAGATTAGGGTCGATTCATCTGCATACTGAATAAAAGTTGCATTTGGGATGACTTTATACAGATCGTTAATGAAGATGGAGAATAGGAGGGGTCTAATATAGACCCCTTGGGGACTCCAAGGGTGGTTGATAATATGGAAGATAAGTTATCCTTCCATAGTACAGCTTGTTGTCTGCCACTTAGGTAATAGGTTATCTATGGAGAGTGTTTTTAGTGTCCCTAAGAGTTGCTGGTGGTTTATCATGTCGAATGCCTTGGATAGGTCTAGGAAGAGGGCAGAGGAGAGCTTGTTGTTGTTATGGTTTTGATTTATTGTGTGAGAGAAGGAAAGAAGGGCTGAGGTTATACTATGGTAAGGTCTAAATCTGTGCTGGGAGGGGGCTAGAAGATTGTTTATATTAAGATAGGCTAGGAGTTGTTTATGGATATATTTTTCCATAATTTTAGCCAAGGGTGACAGGATGGCTGTATGCCTGTAATTTGAGAGTTCAGCGGAATTTCCCCTTTTATGGAGAGGAATAATGTGGGAGATTTTCCAGATAGAGGGGATGTAAGCTTCAACAATAGATCTGTTGATTAGTATTGAAATGGGATATGCTATTTCATCAGCAGCTTTTTGGAGATACTCTGTGGGTAGTCGTAGGTCTGTCAAAAGGGTGGTGGGTTTCACTTTCCTGACGCCCTAATAAAGGATGTTGGTACTGACTGAAAATTGAAGAGGCTATGATTATTGGGTGTGGGATCTTTAGGACTTGGGCTATTTGGAGCTAGTTTGTTGGCAAGGGATTGAATGGTTTCTGTAAAGAAAGTGTTAAAGGTATTAGCAACAATTTTTGGAGGTTTTTGGAGGGTAGTCAAGGGGGTAGGGGTAGACTGTTGTCCTGGATGGAGAAATGTATTTATGCTAGACCAAAAATTTTGCGGATGATTTTGGTGTTTCTGTTGCAGATGACAGTAATCGTTTTTTTGTCTAGCATAATAGACGACTGTCTCTGACCTTAGTTGTTTATATATAAGGTGGTCTTTTGGGGATTTAGTGGTTCTCCAGGAGGCTTACGCTTTATTTCTCATACGGTTTTTTGTGTGGTATCTTTTGACAGCCATGGTGTTACTTTATTATTGCTTCTGATAGTACATTTGGGAGCATGGTTTTCTAGGATGGCAAGAAACTTCAGAGTTAAAGTACGAAACTGCTTCATCTAGTGGAAGCAGTTTTAAGTCAGTCCAGTGCATGAATTAAGTTCATCTTGGAATTTAGTATGATTAAAGTTTTCATTGCTCCTTATAGTTTTGAAGATGGATAGTTGAGGGATGTCATTTTTTTTGCCTGAGTGTATAGGTGAGGAAGTGATCGCTTATGTCCTCAGGTTGGGTGCCTGCTTTATACATATGGGGGTGGTTGTTTATTAGAATCCAGTCTAGAATACTTTCTTTGTTAGGCTTACTGATTCTAGTGGGGGAAGATATGACCTGGGTAAAGCTATGCAAATGTATGTGGGTGGTAGGGAAGTCTGAGGACTAGGTGTTCCAGTTGATATCAAAGTCCCCAAGAGCTATGGTTTCTTGGGGGCAGTTTATGGACAACCATTGGAGGATGCCCTCCAGGGTATTTGTGTTTTTATCTGGAGGAATATAGAGGCAGACAATGTTTATAGATTTGTAACTTGGTAATAAGTATTTCTGCATTGTCGGTTAGTGAGGCATGTGGAGTACTAGATTTGGTTACATCTAGTGTGGATTTATACAAAACGGCTACCCCCCCCTTCCAAGAGATGCGATCTAGTCTTAATATATTATAACCTAATATATTATCAGTAGTAGTATGTTTGAGCCAGGTTTTGGTAAGGCACAGTACATCAGGGGAATGTACAGCCAAGAAGGCATGCAAGTAATGAATTTTATATAATTTTTATATAAAATGAATTGTATAATTTTATATAATTTCATCGGACCTGTGCATGGGGTAAAGCATTTGAGAGCTGCATCTGTTCCCATCCATAGATCCAAGTTGTGCTTGAAAATACAGGTATGAACATTTTATGGTAGTGAGTCAATTCCATAGCGGCGGTATCCTTTGCGAAATATACCTGTCCCTCCAGACTGTTCTGTTGATGTTGCATAAATTGTTTAGATCCTAGACAGAGTATTTCTGATGCCATTTGACTTGCTGATGTGTGGCAAATCCATCAATAATGGGTTGGAGGATGCCTTGTATGCCAGACAAAGGTTGACAAGGCTTTGAGTTGGTCCACGTATGACATGTTGTTTAGATCTTGTATCCTTTTAGTAAGGAATCTGTGTGGGTGTTTATGTTATTGCATGTGTATAGGTTCATAGTTTCATAGATTAGTTCATAGGTTCATACTAGGCTATCTGCCCAAGGGCATTTATTAGCCTAGCCCATAGTTATGTGGCTTTCGCCACCCCTTTAGTTTGAATAAAAACTATGCCTATCATTTTGCTGTGCCTCTGTCAAGCAGTGACACTGAAGTAATCCCTGGGGTATATCTGCAATCTCCCATCCATTGGTCAAGATTCCTCTTGAACAAGGCCAGAGAGGTGCTCTGCCTCACATGTACCGGGCTAATTGTCCTCGGGGGGGCCATTTTAAGCCTAGCCAATTACCCCATGTGGTAATCAAACCCTACACCTTGTGTTTCTAAGGTAAGCACCTTAACCATTACGCCAACTTCCCACCAATATATTATAACCTACTGATATGGGCTGATACATGCCAAAGGGGGCATTATATTTAATGATTGGCCTTATGAGGGCTGAGTAAAGGGGGGCAGTAACATCCCTAGATCTAAGCACAATCCCTTTGTTTATAAGTCATGCAGTACAGAAGGTCTTTCTTACAACAGTAGACACATGTTGGACAAAATTTAGGGCACTGTCCGCATAAATTCCTAAGTAGATGGGTCAACTCTTGGGGCGTATTGTCATTGTGGTAGTTCCCTGAGGTAGATTACTTCCCAAAGAATGCAGTAATACATTTTTTGGCATTTAGTTTCAGACCACGATTTTGATACTAATTATTTATTTGAGACAGACCTTCCTACAGGATGGCTAAGTCATTTGGAGGTTCAGTGACTTCCTAGCTTACAGTCGTGTGGAAACGTAGTCAGCCAGAGCCCTTTGGTACTGGCTCTTGTTTAGCATCTACTTTTCTGGTGACTGGTCTATTTGTGGAAATAACTTCCCCTATTTTGATTATCTGCGAGCCGTTTGGCAGTTTAACGGGTGACATAGGGGTTTATTCCCAGTTTATTTAGGTTTTCTCCTATGCCTGAATAGGGAATTGTGTCAAAAAGCTTTGGCTGGTTTGTGGTATGTGGTGTGTACCATTTTGTCTTAATCCATTGCTTTAGTGACCTTTTCAGAAAAATTCAACAGTTTGAGTAAGCTTGATTTGCTCTTGATGAATCCAAACTGAGACTGGTCTAGTGTATGGAGCTTCCCCATGTCTTGATTGATTAATCTATTATAAGATTTTTCATGGCTTTGTATACGAGGCTGATTTTCATTGGTTGTCAAGTTTAAAAGAATCTTTAAGCTGTAACCCTTCTGCCCCCTGCCCTAAAGATAACATTTACATACATTATGAAGCCCTTATCAGAAGTTAGTAACTGTTCCACAGCACTAGAAAAAAAATCAGATTTAAATTACCATCAAATATATAAGGAATTAAATAGTTAAATTTAGGTAGTTAATAGCAGCGCTGTGGGAGTATAAAGAGTGACAGAATTTTTTTATATATGTAACAAGTTCTATTAAGAAACATCCTTAATAGACACTGAAGTATGTAATTTGATTCATAAATTATTTTCCAAAATAAAATGTAATGCATGCATATGTATATTGAAATTTAAGCAGCAGACACTTGGAGCTTTGTGTAGAAACATGCTTGACCAAAAACAAAACATTAGGCTGACTTCACCAACAAATGAAATGCTGATGTCTCAACAAAATGGAAAGTCTTTCTGGTGCAAACAGTTTTTCAAATTACACACACAAGTCTCTAACTTGTGAGTAAACAGTGTCTGCACCAAGTCATAAAGGTTTGATTCCAGGACTTCCACTAATACTTCAGTATCTCAGGGTTGACACCATCTTGGAGACTCTGTTCCTCTCTCCTTTACACTGGTTTGCTCCAGGCTTCTATAGATCTTATTTCAAAATGCTGTCTCTGTTCCTGTTTCTCCTGATTTTTCTCTTCACCTCAAGTACAATATTATACTTGGAGCCACTCACAGTCCTCTTTCTAGGCGTTTCCCTTATAGGGGGTAGTGTTATACTTCAGTTTGCAAAATGGGTATTTTCCTCAAAACTGCAAGCAAATATGATCAGTACTGTATATCTCATTATCGTTAATACACATAAATATGCCTACATAGTGCCAGCATTAGCCTTTTACCAGAGGCAACAACTGGGCTGTGTTATTGATGATCCCCAGCTGGAACCTCAAAGCGTAAAGCCTTTTGGAAGATCTGTAGGCTTTTGGCAGACCTCCAGAAATTTTGATGGTGGATGTAAGGATGGTGCTGTATTTAAAAGCAAAACTGCTGCTGTGTTATGACCCCCTGTCACAGCTTGACATTGCCTACTTTTTATTGATATAGCCACTGCAGTGGAGCTTGATCCATAATCAAGATAAATTCCCAGTCTATTAGGTTGCAGAGTAATAACTCTAAGCCCATTTAATGGCTAGGCATTCTCCTTTGTTGTTGAATATTTAAAGTTTTCCTTGGATCACTTGTTGCTTAGATAGCAGATAGGTCGTCATGTCTTCCAAGGTTGCTTTGACAACATCTAATAGTACTCTTGGACATGAGCCGTAAAGAAGCACAAAGGGGTTAAACACAGTTGAATCCTGGAGTACCTGTTAAATAGCAAATGTGGGACATAGTAAGAGCATATCCAAATTCTTAAGTCTTTCTGTATCACTTTTTTAGCACTGAATTTAAAGTGTTATTAAAATGCTCTACAAGGCCATCTGTGTGCGAGTGATTCTTGGAAGTAACTTCCAACAAATCAGAAATGGTGCATGGTCTTAGACATAAAAGGAGCCCTGGTCTGTAAGTTGTTTGTATCCCTATCCTGGATAATAGGGAAACAGTTCTTTCTGTGAGGCTTCAGAGTTAGTCTTTCAAAGAGGAATCACTACTGGGTACTTAGTAGCATAGTGAAAAGCAAATATGTACAGGACCCCATTGCTGTACCTTACTAAGAGTCCGACACTATCTAAGGCGATCCTTTCAAAAGGGATTTCTGTTAGTGGCTTTGGGGATCTTTGAAGCAAGACTTCATAGCTATTTTTTGCATTCTGGACTTTCTGCGTAAACATTCGTGCTCTTTTTTTAGGACACCTGGTAAATACAACCTTATCAGGACTGGGTTTTATTTCTTTCTTTCTTTCTCCATGCTCATGTGATCATCTAATACATGGCTTACATATCAGTTTTATTACCAAGTTTCTGAACAGTGAACAGACTTTGTATCCATAGCTGCTGTGTTATTTTTTCCTCTATCTTTTGTTGCACCACAGAACAGATCATTCTGCATAATGGTCGGATCTAAGCTTGTAGGTACCTCCCTACCACCCTGAATATATTCTTTCTGGCTCAGGTCAGTGTCCTCCTTCCATTGTGATTTCTTAAAATTCATTTGGCAGGTATTGACATATGTTTCCTTTTCCTCCCATAGGGCAGTTCTAACCAGTGGTCAGAATAACCCTCACCTCAGTCCTGTCTCTGTCTGAGGTCATCTCTTCATGGTGTTTTTTTCATTTCCTCTTAGGGTTTCTTTAGGAGATATTTCATTCTTCAGTTTCTTGGGTATTAGATCCATTATTTTTTCCTTGGGTTTTTAGCCTTTCCCCATAACTGCTGTGTTTAAAGCAGTACAGATAGCAATGTTATCAGTAAGAAGTATTTTTTATTGTTATAATAGCTAGTGGATTCAAAGTCTTTGCGTACATATTGTAACGTATTACAATGAACACAAACCCTGAATTATATTTTTTGCTATACTTTTACAAACTGTCATATCTTGGAAACTGTACAACCTAGGCATATATTGCTACATATGTTTTATTAACCAGATACAAGCTTTCATACGACAGCAATACATTCCTTTATATGTGCACGTTTGAAATATACAGAAATATGAAGCGCATGTTTAATTGTATATTTCAGTATAAATAATAGATATTGCTCAAGATGTGCAACTGTGCAAATTTCAAAGACTTTTTTCAAGAAAGTGAAGTTTTTATTGATGTCATGCAACAGTTAAGTCACTTGTTTTTATGAAACATTAAGCACATGTGGAGATATTTATTTTTTTATGAAAAATATTTATTTTCATAATTACAAACTAGCAACATCTGAGGTACAGTGTGAAATAAAAGAACATGAACAATGACGCATATTCTTTTAATACTACCTTCCTGAGCATCTTTAATTACCATGCCTCCATAAGACTTTCCAGAACGAAAGCACAACCCTCCCCATGGCTACAGAAAACCACTAAATCAGAAATGAAAAACAGGGATAAAGCCTGGGAGCACTGGCACAAAATCAAAACCCCCTCAACTAGACAGAAATTCCTAGAACTACGCAATAGAGTTAAAAAGCTAATAAAACAGGACAAATTCCAATACTACCAGTCTGCCCTATAATCCTCCCAACACAGCCCCAAACAATTCTGGTCCTCCATAAACTCCATCCTCCACCCAGGTAAAGTCAGTACCCCTCCTCCTAACATCCCTCACTCCTCCAAATATATTGCTACCTCATTCAACACACACTTCACACAATCCATACTAATCACTAGCTAAACACAACCCCCCTCCCCTCCAACCCACAACTTCAACTAGTAATCTCTCCACTGCCTTCTCTTTTTTCTCCTGTACCTACCTCCAACATAAAAAAAACAACTCTTAACTAAACTTAAGCCCACCAAATTAGCAGCAGACAACCTCCCAAGTGAATACCTACAAATTGCAGCTGATGCTCTGGCCTACCCAGTATCCATCTTGATTAACCGATCTCTGTCAGAAAGTTACGTTCCCACATTGTGGAAAGTCTCACATATAATTCCCCTCCACAAAGGCGGACCCTCCACAGAACTAACCAATTACTGCCCCATAGCTATTCTCTCTCTCCACTCTCCAAAATACTAGAGAGATGCATACATTCTCAGGTCTCAGACTACCTCCTTACTAACAACCTCCTTTCCAGTACTCAGCATGGCTTCTGACCAAACCATAACATCACTACTGCCTTACTCTCCTTTATTAACACTGTCCTTCAGCATAAAAATAATGGCCATCTCTCCTCTGCTACTTTCCTAGACCTATCTAAAGCATTTGACATGGTCCCACACAAACAACTCCTGTCTGTCCTCAATAACCTATCCTTCTTTCAATCAGTCATAAACTGGTTTCAGAATTACCTGTCTGACCGCCAACAATCCGTTGAATGGCAGAATGACACATCTTCCCAACTACCGGTCTCCATAGGGGTTTCCCAAGGATCCATCCTTGGACCCCTACTCTTCTCTTTTCACCAATAATCTAGCCTCTGCCACCAAACATGGCACACTCATACAATATGCAGATGACTCAGCCATCATCTGCTCAGCCCAGTCCCTACCCAAACTGTAAAAAGTCACACAGGAAGCCTTTTCGTCTGTTGAAACTTGGTTATCCGATGCCCAATTAATACTGAACCCAAACAAAACTAAACTACTCATCTTCCAACCCACCAAACCTACTCTAAACAACTCTCACTTTAACATCACAGCAAAAGACAACACCACTATATACCCAACTGAACACACCAGATTGCTAGGAGTGGAAATAGACAATAAACTAAAATTTGACATTCACATATCCATGACCATAAAAAAAAGTCCACAAAAACTAGGAGCATTATACAGAAATAAGCAACTTCTCACCAAAGCAGCAAAGATTTCAGTAGCAAATTCCCACTTTATCTCCACCCTACTTTATGCCTCTCCAATATATACCAACCTAAGGCAATGCGATCTAAACAAGCTAGAGACCTGCTACAACAAAATTGCCAAATTCGCCACAGGGGCATCCTACCGTAGTCACCACTGTCTCTCACTTGCTGAACTGGGCTGGCTTGAACTCCCTCAACTCCTTCAATGGTATCGGCTATCACTCACCCACAAACTAGTAAACCATTCACTAATGTCCCATCCCTCCAGAATCTACTCCAACCCTATCGCACTACCAGACCACTAAGATCCAGCAACAAAAATCACTTGCAGATCACTAAAGCCAATAACTCTGCTGGTGAAGCACTATTCTCTTGCCCCATAGCCAAATTATGGAACTCACTCCCACCCACAATTACCTCCGTACTGTCATGCACCCACTTCAGAACTTTACTAAAAGCGCACCTAAAAACATGCTGGCTATGCCCTTGCAACTCCCACTCTAATCACCCACCCCATCCAACCACTATCTTTCTTTCCACCCCACTAACTACCTTGATTATAGCAAGCCCAGATGCTCATAAGCCTAGTACTTATTATACAGCAGGAACTTCTTATTGTAACATTTGTTAATGTCTGTTATGTACTTCGCAGATAAAGATTCTAGTTGTCAAATGATGTACTATGCTCTTCATCTGTAAAAATGTTTGTAATTAATTGCTAATCACTATGTAAGCCAATGTAACTGCTGTCTGTTATTTTAACTGTGGAGCTTTTCTCACCGGGCCTCTGCTGAAAATGGACCTACGTCCAGTCGGACACTCCTGGTCAACAAATGTAAATAAATAAACAATTAATTTTCTTGTCTCTCATCATGGCATATCTCACCGTATCCCTCAATATCATGTAGGGCTGTTGGGTATGAAAATATGAACATAAATATGAAAGTATAAATAATAAGTGACAATGATTAATTTCTCTTCTCTGGAATGTTCTAGATTAACAGTCTTAGTGTTATTTTGTTAATAAGTCCTCACACTTTCTAATAATGCATATTATTAGTTGGCAAGTCACTTAGTTAAAGACGACAGACCCCAAAAAAGGTTTGGATGCTATATGGGTGTGAATTGAGTGTCCAAAAAGATACTATAGGCTTG
Source organism: Protopterus annectens (assembly GCF_019279795.1). NCBI lineage: Eukaryota > Metazoa > Chordata > Ceratodontiformes > Protopteridae > Protopterus > Protopterus annectens. Next base: position 527,712,967 of record NC_056741.1, read on the forward strand.
AATGAGTTAAGGCGTGCTTTTCATAAACTGAAGGGACTGAGAGGCTTCCTATCCCTGCACATTTATCCATATTTTGGATCCCTTAGAGCCTGCAGTCTTTATTCCTGGTCTCTTATTAGCCCGTTTTATGTACATTTAAAGGTTTTGGTAATTGTCTCTTCTCTAATATGAAGGGTTGAAGGGGTATAAGTTTAGCCCCCCCCCCCCAATTAAACAGGGAGGCATTTGCTTTGTAGTGTTCTCACTTTCCTACTGCCTCCATAACTCTTTGAAATATGGGAAGATATTCCTAACCATTATGTCATGGGTAAGGGATGGAGCTGCGGCCACAGGATACAGTTTTCATAAAATGTTTCTGAACCTTTACTTGGGTGATTGGTATTGCATCTTTTTGCCATGTGTATATACTGCTTCCACAGATTATTTTGTGTGGGTCTTCTGCTTGTAAGCATACTTTCCCTTAAGAGTAATTGCATTGCTAGACTAAAACAACCCTTGTAGCTCCTTCCCATCTACTAGTATGGCCCATTAATCATCTTAGCAGTGACAGTAACAAAACACTGTTTTGACTAGTGTAGTACAATTCTTATTTATAGCTGTTGTGTTAGCTATCTGCTCTTCAACTGTTTGTACGTTGAAGAGCAGATAGCTAGCACTATATTTGGCAACAATCACGAAAGTTGTGTTGGTAACATTGTGAGCCATTACCATAGTTGGCAGTATGACACCCTCTGCCCCCATTTTAAAAGACAGGATATGTGTTTTAGCTACCTTCTGCCCACATTTTAAAAGACAGGATATGTGTGTTAGCTACAGTTTTCTCAATTTTTAAGTGCAGATTTTTATTAATATTTTCATATTCCATAATTTTGTCTGCTACCTTAAACAAAGCTTTTGGTATTCTTGAGTTCTGACAGGCGCACACACTTTTTAAATAGCTGGCAGTAAAGCTTGCTTAAACCTATCAGTAGCAATTATTTCCATCACAATCTCTTAACTGTTATGACCCCTTACAATGTGCTTTAAGTCAGACAGTTGTACTTGTACTTTTACTTTTATTAAATTTTGAGAAACTCCAGCCGTGAAATCAAAGCGCTGGGGTCTTGGCTGGGACCTCTGACCTAGCAAGCAAGCATTTTTTCTCTTTATCAAAAATCATTGAGGTATTCAGAGTGTGACATGCCTATGAAAGCATGAATCAGATCCCCAGTACGCAGAGCTGAAAGAATCCTAACCCAACTAGCCTGATTCCATCCTTCCTAGTTAGTAGTACTCATGGAAGTGACAAGATGTGCTTCCCAGTTTTCTTCTATGATTAAGGGCTTGAGTGGAGAGACAGTTTGTGTTTGAGCCATTGATTTGGTGACCACTACCACACATTTAATAAAGAAAGGGTATCTCCTAATGCTAAAGTACAGCTGTCAGTAACAAGTAAAAACAGTATTCAAAATGAAACGCTGTACAACAATGGCCAATGAAGTAAGGTTCTCTTGGAGAATAGGTAGTATGGTTAAATGATATAAAACTTAGTGCAACATGTATAGCAAAAAACTTGCATACATTTCCAGTACTTAAATTAAATGCACTTATAAGATATTTACGCTGTGAATGCAGTTCTACCATAGTGAAATGATGGCTCCAAAGTATCCAGTCTTATGATGGCTTCAAAGTATCCAATCTTTTTGGTCTGATATACGAAGTATCCACACTGAAGATGTAATAGCTGCTATGTGACTGTGATAACAGCTTAACCAGTCTAACAGATCAAATAAAAGCTTCTAGCTTTAATGGCAGTTAAAATCCTTTTATTGTAGGAAAAGTTAAAATCTTCATGTCAAGTTAAAATCTTGATGTAGAATAAAACAGTCCCTATGTATTCCAAACGATAAGCACTTTCAGTATCTTCTTCAGATTGTAGAGATTGGGACTGGAAGTTCCTTTTTATAGTGCTTGCTTGCTTGCTTGCTTTACGATAAGCACTTTCAGTATCTTCCTCAGATTGTAGAGATTGGGACTGGAAGTTCCTTTTTATAGTGCTTGCTTGCTTCCTTTACTGTTGAGACAATCATTCAGTCATCACACTGTCAATCAGCTGTTTAAACGCACCAATCCTCTTTCCTCTCAGCTGGGGGTGTTCCCTTTCCTATACCTTTTGCTTTTGAGGGGTGTGACCAGTCATGAATTATTAAGCCAGACACACCTCCATGTTAGCTGATAGCTGGTCTTCTAGCTTTTTGTATAGGTTTCAGTGGAATGATATTATTCAAGCCTGGCTCAATATCAGCATGTAGGTTCACAATCCACTTACTCTCCCTGCATTCAGTAATATTTTCAATGTCGCCTTTCCTTATTCCAATATATACATTCTCTATCACCTTATAAGTGAAAGAATGACCACCATTTCTTTCAGCATGCGTTGCTAAAGCATTATGTAGATCTTTATTGGTAATGTCTCTTTGATGTCTCAAAATGCGATTTTTAAACATCTGATTAGTTTTTCCTACATAGAATGCAGGGCATAGTTTACAGGTAGCCATGTACACCACATTGGGGGTTATACAAGAGGCTTTGACATTAAAGGTGTATTTCTTCTTAGCCCTTGGATGTTCAAATTTGTTATTACAGTCAATCAGTGGGCATGCTGTGCAGTGGAACACTTGAACATGCCTTTATGTCCAACAATTTTATGTTTGCTAAACCCATCCTTTGTGCAAAGTAACCTCTTTAAATTTTTCTTATTCTTGTAGCCAAAGCATGGTGTTTCACCTACAATGTCTTTTGGCTTGGCATCCTGGGTGAGGATTGGCCAAAACTGCCTTATTATAGATTTAACTTGTGTGTTGTCTGTGCTGTAAGTTAACATCACTCTGGTGGTTCTGTCTTCTGTCTTGTGTTTCCTTGGGGATAACTCCTTGAATATGTGTGTGTGTGTGTGTGTGTGTGTGTATATATATATATATATATATATATATATATATATATATATATATGTGTGTGTGTATATATATATATATATCTTAGTTTGTCTTTCGGCTTTTCCCATTTAGGGGTCGCCACAGCAGAACTCCGGTCTGCTAATGACTGGCAGTTGTTTTTTATGGTGTCGAGTTGCCAGCCCAACACCCAACCTTCAACAAAGGCACGCCCATTCAACGCATGTCTTTCGAACGCCCACTCGACCGTGGGGAGGACATGCAGACTCCACACAGAAGGCACTCCCAACACAAGCCGAGAAATGAATGGGAGAACCTCTTGCTGTTCGGCAACAACGCTACTGCTGCACCACGGCGGCAGTATTTATATATATATATATATATATATATATATATATATATATATATATATATATATATATATATATATATATATATATATATATATATATATATATATATATATTTACTGAATGCATAAGTGTGTGTGTGTGTGTGTGTGTATATATATATATATATATCTATATATATATATATATATATATATATATATATATGTATATATGTGTGTGTGTGTGTGTGTGTGTGTGTGTGAGTGTTTACTAGACTAATGACCACAAGGTGATACCCTCTTGATAAGTGTAATCAGGGGCTTTGGAGATGAAACATTTACAGGCTAGGGCGTGGGAGATGAACCATTTGCAGGTTGCCATTAGAGACACAGGTGCCAAACCAGGGATGAATTTCCTGTTCCCCTTCCAATTGTCCAAGTTGCACTTGTACTATTGTGCATTTCTTGGCATTTAGTTTTAGTCCATGGCTCTGACACTAGTTGTTTTGTCTGTGTCAGCCCCACCTGGAGAACATTTGTGTCCGTGTGGAATTCACGGACTGCACCTAATTTGCAATCATCTTCAAATTTAGTCAGCCAGACACCACTGACATTAGCCTTGACTTCAGAGAAGTAAGAAAGGAGCGGTCCAAGGACTGATCTCTGAGGGACTCCATTTGTGACTGGCTTCTTTGTAGAGGTGGAATTCTGAATTCTAACTTCCTGGGTCCTATCTGTGAGCCAGTTGGCTATCCACCAGGTGACATACACGTTTGTACCTAACCTGTCGAGTTTGTCAACAGTGCCCTAATTGGGTATTGTGTCAGATGCCTTGGCCAGGTCAAGGTAGGCAGTGTGAACCATTTTGCCCTCATCCATTGCTTGAGTGAGCTGCTCAAACAGGTTGAGTAGGCATAATCTGTCCTTAATGAAACCAAACTGGGTTGGGTCCATTGTCTGGAGGTTTACTATATCACTATTGATCATTTCCTTGTTAATTCTTTCCATGACTTTACATATAAGACTAGTGAGACTTGTGGGTCTGTAGTTTCCAGGGTTTGTATATGGCCCACCGTTGTGGAGAAGGATGACTGTTGTTCTCCATTCATGAGGCATGAACTCTGTTTGGAGGCTGTAGTTAAATAGCAATTCCAGAATCTTTGATGGGTTATGTTTCATGCTATTTAGAAGGCATCCTGGGATATTATCTGGGCCCCTTGATGCAGTGCTCTTGGCCTTAGAGAGAGAGAGAGCATAAGGACGTGTTCCCTAGTGATAGCAGGGGAAGTTATATTTGATGATATTTCTTGAGGGGAGAGAGGGACAGTGTTGGAGCTGAATTTGTCGGCCAGTAGATTTGCTAGATCTTCTGGCTAAGTATAGGTGGCTCCATTTGCAATGATTTGTGCACACAATTGTGTATTTCCGTTGAGGTTGCAGACATAGCTAAAGAATGCTTTGTGGTTGCCCTTGGCCTGGGAGCCCAATTTTACCTCACCTTTGGCTTTAGTAGACTTTATTTATCCTCCGAGATGTTTGTTTAGTTTGAGAGTGCTTTTATCCTGCTGGGTGCTGCACCACATAATTTTGCCATAATTTTCTTCCTTTTGTTATACAGCCTATTGATTTATTTTGTGATTCCACCAGGGTGGCTTGTTTTTTGAGTTAGTTCTGTACTACTTCCTGGTGGGTACAGTTGCTGCTATGCAGCTGTTTACTTGTACAGGGTTTCTGTGAACAGTTCTGCATAGGCAGCAGTGTTCACAGGGTTTGTGGGGGCTTGAAATTTTGCCAGATTATCACTTAATAGCAGAAGGTAAGCCTTAGAGTAGTTCCTGAATATTCCAGGTTTAGCTGGGTGTCTAGGTTGTATTTTTACTTCAGAAGAGACCATTTTTGTGGGCTGACCTTACCAGGGAAGACATTACAGTAGAGGGTGTGCAGCACTCTCCCATGTTAGGGAGGACCAGATCCAGTAGGGTTGCACCCCCTGGTTGGTATATTGACTATTTGGTACAGGGAGCTTGTGTTTACAAAATCTAGGAATCTCTGTGCCTGTATGTTTGGTGTCTTATAGGATTTCCAGTTAATAGTGGGGTAATTAAAGTTGCCAATGAATATGGTATTGTGTTGGATGGTGAGTGTTTCTAATTAGTTTAAGTAAGAAAATGCCACTGAATGATGTACTAGCTTTAGTAGTGAGCAATAGTTCCTTGACACTCTACCGAGGGTGATGTTATAAAGGGTATAAGTTGTTAATGGCTCCTGTAGTGCTTTACAGAACATCTGGAAGTATTAAATCATAATCCACTTGTAGTAGATAACTTCTGCATATTAAGGTGATAATCTCTTGATGAGAACTGTTTTTTGAAACCTCTTTATTAAATTATCACATATGTCCTAGGCAATTGTGCATTTATATGAATGAAAACAAGCCATATTGACATAATTGTAGTTGAAACATTATACATCACTTGTAACCTGTCCAGTCATTATCAGTCAAACATTACATAGCTGATTCAGATCCAGCCTTGTCTTAAACCTTGTTCCTCTTCTGCATGTATTGTTCTCACAATTCCCATTTTTTTCCTATGTAATTTGCTCCTGTCCTTTTGTAAAGATCACAGTTCTAAGTTTTATTCTTAACTATATTCACTACTTCTGGTGAAGTTGGTTTAGACTTTTTTTTTTTTGCAGCCACCATAATTAGATTCACCAAGGCCTTACTATGTCTAGGCAATTCCAGTTCTGTATCATAACTCGGAAAAATTATTTCCTAAGTTACACCAATTTGCTTAGTCAGAGCAGTGTGCATGGAATCTTTTAAAGTCTGCAAACTCATTACACTCCCAGAAAATATGTGCTGATTACCTCTTTCTTTCCCATCACCCCTCTAACATTTGCTATCTGCCTGAGGAAAAATTCTTTGGAGTCTGCTTGAGATATAAAAATATCTATGTAAACACTTCCATGCAAAGGTAATAAATCTTCTAGACTTTGTTGCATATTTGGGAGACATACAAATATCCCCCCACTGTTTCTTTGTGACTTGCTTATCCAATCTGTTTTCCCAATCCTTTCTCACCTCCTCTGTTTCTTATAGTTATTATGCAATATACTCTAATTGTTCCTTTTGTAGCAGCAGCCTCTGTTCTAAATTCTGCTGAAAACACTCTCATTGCTGTTCTTTCACTTAGGATCCCCTCATTTCTTTCTCTTTGCTTGTATTCTGATATGAATCCTTGATAGAGAAGGCAATCTCTATTCTGCAGTCCAAATAAATTATTGGCCTCTTCCCATTCTGTTACCTTTTCCTCTCTATGTGTTCTCAATACCTTGGTTCTTTTACCAATTCTCTCCAATAAATTCCAGGCCCCTCTTGCCTGCTGTATGTATCCCTAATTGCAGTCATCCCTATTGACAGAATCTCTTTTCTTCATTCCCATGTTGGCTTAGTTCTTGGAATACTTTCTGCTGCTTTAACAATAACAATGCAGAATATTGTATTCATATTCTGTTTAAGGATCTGCATTCAAAATCTCAGTCTTGCCTTGTTTCTTGAGCCCCTCCCCCATTTCATAGTCGTCCCTTTCCACTTTGGATTATAGGTTTCTGCTTAGGCTGTGTATAAGACTCTTAACTGCATACCTCTGAAATGCTCCTTCAAATCGGGTAATCCCAAACTGCCTTGTTCAGTTGGAAGAATCAAGTTATACCACATGATTTTTGCCGTCTTCCCCTTGCAGATAGTCTTTCAGTTCTTTATTAACTACTATGCACAACTTCTCCTTTGGTTGATAAAAATATGCCTGACTATGTATAAAACTAAAGGGACTAAAAATAATTTTAACTGCTTGTATCTTGCTATCCATATAACAGAGCTTCCAATTTCTCAGTTTTTGTATTCTCTTTTGTTTGGTCTCTTACCATGTATCCTTAGCTGCCACCGCAAGCCAGCATGTAAAAAAAACTCTACTGCCAATCATTAGCGGACCGGAGTTCCGCTGTGGCGACCCCTAACCAGGAAAAGCCGAAAGACACACACACACACACACACACACACACACACACACACACACACACACACACACACACACACACACACAAACACTCTCAAGAACTTCATTTTATCACAGCCCCATAAATATGGATACTGCTGAACCAATTCCTGTGTGGGTACATAATTTTACTGCTATTGCCTTTGCTTTAGCATCATTAATTTTGTATCCTGGAAAGATTTGAAAATTCTTCAAAATGTTTTACAACACTAAAATGTCCTTTTCTGGTTATCATCGGGTATAAAATAATATGGTCTGCAAACGGAGCCAGCTTTTCTTGACTACCATACCAGTTATATCCTTGAATCTCTGAGTCTCTTATTTTCTTTACCTATCATTCTAAATATAGTGTAAATAACAAAGGCTAAAGAAGACACCCCTACCTGGTTCCTCTGCTCAGACAGAAATTATCAGAGAGGAACTCACCCACTTAATTTTTGCCTGTGATCCCTCATATATCCTCCTAATCAACCATATAATTTTATCAGGAAATGCAGTTGCTTCTATTGCCTTGCCCATAAACTCAGATCTTACTCTGTCAAATGCTTTCTCTACATCAAGATCCACCAACAACAGTGGCATTTTCTTACATTCAGCTTCCCTCCGGATCATTGGTGTTCTGTTAATGTTGTCAAATGTATGCTTCCCCTCCACAAAATCACATTCATCAATGTCTGTCAATTTTTGCATGATCTTTGCCACTGTATTAGTCATTATAGAAATAAACACTATAATCATGGTTTAGAATTGAAATGGACCTGTATGAAGCTGGATCTGATGGGGCTTTACCCTGTTTAGTATTGTAGCCACCACCACTTTCTTCCAGGATGTTGGTGCTTCTCCTCCTCTTAAAATACTGTTAAACAAACCTTCCAGAACTTAATAATTTTTCCTTCCTAGCTTTCAAACCTCCAAAGGAATACCATCTATTCCTGGGGGGCTTTCCTATTGATTGGTTGTACATCGCCATTTTTATCTCGTCTCCTTATCTATCTCTAACCTTGGCATATTTAGTTCCTCCATAAACATATCCATTTGTACCTTTTCTTGATTTCTGTATTACTCTGCTTTATACAGACTTACATAACATTTTGTGCAATATTTCTAGTACCTCTACAGGAACTCATCTCATCTTCCTTTGTTATAGACTCCTTAAGCTTGGTAACAACCCTTTCTACTTTCTTTTCCCCATGTCATTGTCCTAAAAGTTTTCATACCCTGGCATTATCATAAAAAAACAGCTGCTTAGCAGCAATCTTTCTAAACTCATACATGCTGTCAATGTAATCCTTTATTTTCTCCTTTGCTGCTCTTTTTGTTCTACGAGGTTCCCCCTATTCTGCGATCCTTTAACAATTGTAAGTCCCTCTAAGTAATTTTTGCTGCTTCTTAACCATGTTGCTCTTTTTTTTTTTTTATTTCCACCCAGTTTTTAAACTCACTTTAATTTTATCTCACTTCATTCTTATATTTTCAGAAGAAATTTCTGTCTTCTCTTATAACTCCATTACCCATTTATTAAATTCCTCTCATTTCACCAGATAGTTTGGAAAGCACCGGTGTCTGGTTTGTATTTCATTACACTGCATTTTTATTTTTGGTTATTATTGGTGCTTGATCTGAAGTACTTATTGGATGTGTATCAACATTTTCAATTAAATGCACATCTTCCTGTGAAATTAAGTTCTGTCTAGCTTAGCCCAGTTTTTGTATCTTTGGGAATAATGTGTAAATTCACTCTGAACTCCTACTACTGAGTTTACGTCTTTTCTGTGCCAAATGTTTTCATAAATTTCTTCAAAAGTGTAGCCGCCTTTCTTATTTTGTCCCTTCTGGGCCACCCAAACATGTACATAATCCCTGCTGCAATTCGCATTACACTTCCTAGATATAAGTAATATTCCTTGCTGAAAACAGATTATTTCTCCAAGAATGTTCTTAAGCTCAATTATAACAGTTTTAGGTGGAATGCAAATACATGCCAGTGTAATCCTCCTCCTTTGCCAGTAGCCCATTAGCACTACACATCTGCCATTTTTATATTATTTATTTGTTCATGTAACATTTATTTACTGGGAAAGTCCAACTTGGAACAAAGCCTATTTTCATGGGAGGCCCGGTGAGAAACACTCCAGATGCATGTCTTTGCAGCCCATTTTTACCCTTTTCTATCACTATTGGAGCTCCTCTTGCAGTTAATACAAGTACTACACTTTTCCTTTGTCTCAGGTATTCTGCTAAGTAACTGTCCTGAAAACCTTTCTTTATCAAATTCACATGTTCATTTCTTTCCAAATGTGTTCTTCTAGCATAGCTGTTTGCACTTTAAATGTAATGTAGTTCACTACTCTTTCTTTTTTGTATATATCTGAGACCGTTAACATTTCAAGATAGTATCAAAAGGATCATTATGTTAAAAAGTTATTATTCCCACCTTTTATTTGTATGAGCTTTTTGCTAAGTATATAGTTCCAGTTTCTGTGTTACATGGACACACTAATTTTTGGCAGGTTTGACATTTTTTACAGTAGTTTGTCATATCCATTTGAGCCTATGTCACATCTTACAAAACTTTGTTTTATTGAAAGCCCTCGGGGGGACACACACACACACACACACACACACACACACACACACACAAAAACCTGTGTTAACATAATATTAAACAAAACTATGCACATCTTCAAATATTGAAATTTTACCTTCCTAATAAGAACAGTAGTCCCAAACTGACAGCCACACTCGCAGGTTTGGGTGGTACAGCCTGTGCTTCAGCATGGATAGTCCCAGAATGAGAACACTTGATTGCTTTCAGGAAACCTATGTCCTAGCCATTGAAAGACAGACTTTAAAAGAAAGAAGTATTCTGTTTTTATTGCTCTTCATCAGTCTCCATGGAGACATGAGAACCAAATGTAGAGTTGGTTAAGTATTTATTTATGTATTTATTTGTTAGTGGAGAGCTTTATTATATTAAATGTTCTTTTTTATTATTTGCTTTCTCTTAAAACTTGTCACAAGATAAAGCCAACAGCCTTAATCCAGTCATTCCCCTATGCAAGAATGAGAAAAAGCACACAGTGTTTCTTGTATCATACTCTTGAACAGACTTTTTTTTGTTGCATTGCAGCACCTGCATTTCTTAAAACTGAACAAAGAAAAAAAGAAAAAAAAAAAAGCGGACACCTCTCTATTTTAGTATCCCATTATACTTGAAAATAACTGAGAACTTTTTATAGCATGCATATGTCATGCACTACTCAGATATTACTGTTAAGAACCAAATTTTGTATTGCTTGCAGTTAACTCTTCCCTCTGTGTTCCTCCAAACATTAAAAACGTAAAGTAGGGCATGTGCTTTGGAGTTCCCTACAAGTTTAACAAAATGAAAAAGTCCAGTATTTACAGGTTTTATTGTTCTGTCATGTTTCAGAAATATAAGTAGTGCTTTATAATCCCACATTTATTTGTCAATTTCCGAGTTGTTGGTTTTATTCCTGTGCATCTCCATAGGTAAGTACTAGGCTTATCTGTCCATGGGCATTTGTAAGCCTAGCCACAGAGTGATGGCTTTCGCCTCCCCATTAGATTAGTAACCTGGGCCTCTGTCAACAGGGCTCCTGAAGTGATCCCAGGGTAGAACTTACGATTACCCATCCACTCATCAAGATCTCTCTTGAAGAGGGTCAGAGAGGAACTCTGTCGAATATGGATTGGGATTCTGTTCCAGAGTGAGGGGAGTCGCTGGGACAGGAATCTATCCCTCCAGCATGTCTTGTTTATTGTTTTACTTAGGTTCAAGTCACTAGAACGAGTGGTTCTGAGGGATCTCGTTTTTTTGAGGTGAAGCATGTCCATTAGTTCAGGGTTTGACATGGCCCTATAGGTCGGGCATAAGTCACCTCTGAGCAGACGGTAAGTGACTGAGAAGAGCTGGAGCTTTTTTAGTCGTGCTTCATAGTGTAATTGTTTAAGGCCCTTAATCCTCTTAGTGAGGTACTTCTGTGGTCTTTCTAGTTGTTGCAGGTGTCCAGTGAGGTACATCCCAAATGGGGCATTGTACTCTATTATGGGCCTAATGAGTGAGGAGTAAAGGGGCACAATCACCTCCTTGGATCTGGATGAGAAACCCTTTGTGATCAGGTGTGCCACATAGAAGGATTTCCTGACCGTTTTGGCTATATGGTTATCAAAGGAAAGCATACTATCTACTTGGGTACCCAGGTCCCTAATTACTTTTTCTGTACTTAGTGGATTCTCATATATGTGGTAGTTTGTAGGTACTTTGTTTTTCCCAAATGGAATTACTATGCATTTTTTGGCATTTAGCTTGAGACCGTGACTTTGACACCAGGTGTTTGTCTCTGTGAGGCCCTTTTGCAGGATGTCTGTGTCAGCTGGAGAGTCAATTATTGCACCCAATTTACAGTCATCTGTGAACTTGGTTAGCCACAGTCCCTCCGCCTTTGCCTGTACTTCGGAGAAATATATACCGAACAGGAGGGGTCCCAGGACTGAGCCCTGTGGGGCTCCGCTTGTGACTGGTTTAGAGTCAGACATGGCGTCTGCCACTCTTACCGTGTGAGTTCTGTCTGAGAGCCAATTGGCAACCCATCTCGTGACATGGGGGTTGATATTTAAGCTGGTGAGTTTGTCTATGATTCCTGAGTGTGGGATGGTGTCGAACGCCTTAGCGAGGTCCAGATATGCTGTGTGGACGACCTTCCCTTCATCTATGGCTTTGGTGACTTGTTTTGAAGAAGTTGACCAAGTTCAGGAGGCAAGATCTGCCTTTAACAAAGCCGAACTGGGTGGAGTCCAGTGTCTGGAGGTTCCCAATGTCCCTATTAATGAGCTCCATGATTATGCATTCCATGGCTTTGCAGAGCAAGCTAGTCAAGCTTGTAGGGCAATAGTTCCCAGGGTCAGTTGTGGCACCACCTTTGTGGAGTGGTACGACTTGCTGTACGCCATTCTTTGGGTACATAGCCTGTAGAGAGGCTGAGTTTGAATAGTGATTTGAGATGGGGGGGGTTAGTTCATTTTGAAGCTCGTGTAAGACACAACCTGGGATAGCATCTGGTCCCATTGATGCTGTTTTTGGCCTTTGCAAGGGCTGTCTTTACTTATGTGTCTGAGATATCTGGAGCTTCACATTCTTCTGGGATGGGTGCTAGCCCCTTTGGTGGAGAGGGGGGGGGGGGGCTGAAGTTTGCACTGAACTTGTCAGCCAGGATGTTGGCAATGTCTGTTGGTTCAGTGAATTTATGGCCCTTATGGACTAGCTCGGAGCATATCTGAGAGTTTGCCCCTAGACTCTTGACATAGTTAAAGAAGGCCTTGTGGTTATCCTTAGAGTCATTGGCTATTTTTCTTTTGAAGTTGGCCTTGGATGATTTAATGAGGGAGCGCAGTTTTTTACTGATGTTAATCAGAGATGCCTTCTTATTTTGGGATTTTGTTCCATCTTGCAGGAGTTTCCTCCTTCTGTTGTAAAGTTTATTTATGGCTGGGGTCCACCAGACTGGCTTCCTCTTTTTGAGGGGTTGGTCATGGTTTTACTTGGGATGGCTCAGTCCATGCATTCTTGAAGGTGTTCATAGAATGCACTTGTAAAAGATTCTGCCGATGGGTCATCATTTTCCATTTGATTGGGAGCTTTGAAACTTCCCACCTCGGTCTTGAGGAGTGTGAAGTTGGCTTTAGATAAGTTTTTTACCTTTATTTCCTTGACTGGGGGGGTCGGGATGTGGATGTCCAGTGTGATTAGTTTGCGATCTGATCTTACCAATGACAAGTTTACTTCAGGTGTGGAACATAGGTTCCCCATGTTGGTGATGACCAGGTCCAGTATGTTGTCACCTCTTGTGGGAGTGGTGACCAGCTGTTCAAGGGCGTTTGAGTTTATAAACTCAAGGAAGCATTGGGCTAGGGCATTTGAGCTTGAGTAGTTTTCCCAGTCAATGTTTGGATAGTTGAAGTCACCCAATAGCATGGTGTTGGGTAGAATCTTCATACTTTCTAATGTTCTCAGGAATGCTGCGTGATGGTCCTGAGACAAGGTGGGAGATCTGTAGCAAGCTGTAAATTGAACAGTCAATTTACCTGCTGTCAATTGCACCTGGATGGTCTCGGATTCTGCGTGCTGTGATACTAACCTGGAGGTGTGGGTGTTCTTGATGAATATGGACACACCCCCCTCTTTTGTGTTCCGGTCCTGGTTTTGGGACCTAAAGGTATGGTAGGAGTTATAGCCTGGTAGTGCTGGGGTGCTCTCTGGAGCCTTGAACCAGGTTTCTGTCACTGCACATACGTCGATTTCTTCCATACTAAGGAGAGCCTTGAGTGCGTGCAGTTTGAGGTTTAGACTTCTGGCGTTGAGCATCATTACCCTCAGTTTTTGTTTATTATTGTTGTTTATGGAGGCAGGTTTGTCTTTGAGCCTTGCCTAAAAAAGGCAGTATTGGGGCGGCAAGATTCTTGGCCATTATTTGAAAGCCCTGGGGCGACCGGTGCAAGCCGTCTCTGGCGAAGCAATGTGGCTTGTCAACCATGTCGTCCCAGGCTGACAAGTACTGGATCCCCTTTGAATGACACCAGTAGTT